>NC_133772.1:18440705-18496945 GCF_003597395.2 Chelonoidis abingdonii
GGTACAGGTGTAGGGGTGACGGGGGATCGGGGGGCAGGGGAGCTGCGAGGCAGTGGTTGCGAGCAGAGGTGTGAGGGGGGATAAGCCGGGGTGGCTGTGGGGGCGGCAGGGGTGTGCACGGGGTGTAGGTGGCTGGCGGGGGGACACGGGGAGTCTGTGAGGGAGTGGGGGGGTGAGGCGCGGGCCGTGGCGGTCTCCGCCCCAGCCCCGCCCACCCGCATTCCCGAGATCCGCGGATCCGCGCCCGCCCCGCGGCGCTCACCTGGGTGCTCTCCCCCTCCCGGAAGGCCTGGGCCACCCGCTGCCGCAGGAAGGCGCCCAGGTCCCGGCCCCGCTTGGTCTCCTCCACCAGCCACTCCTCGCAGAGCTTCAGAAACCGCCGGTAGCGGGTGGCCGCCATCTTGCGACTGGGGCCCACGCGCGCCTGCCCAGAGACAATTAACAGGTCACATGACTCCGAACATGCGAATAAGCTCTCGTATTATTCAAAAGTACGGTGGGCGAGAGGGACCTCTCCACAGGCATGCGGAATCAGAGCGGCCGTTCGGCTCGTCAGACAGTGCATGCGCAGCATCGTCCAGCGAAGCCATATGCTACGGACTGGAGTTGGGGGCAGCAGAAGGCGGATACGCATGCGCCGAAAGGGCTAGAGCCTGGTCTCCGTGTGGCTGGAAGCAGCGCGCTCGCAGAACAGACGGTGGGGCTGGAGGGGGAGAGCCTGGTGCATGCTCCTGACCTGCCTGCAGCGAACGTGCTGGATAGGGGCAAATCTAAGAGGGGATGGGGAATGGCTCAGTGCCCGGTGCATGCTCCTGCCTGGGACCAGCACGAGCACCTCAGGGATATTGTCTGCAGAGAGAACGGGGGCAGCCAGGCTCCAATGAACTCCACAGCACTTTGACCAGACCACCAAGCCTGGAGAGGCCCTTTCTTGTGGAAAACATCCCTGGAATTGTTAAAGAGCAGAAGGGAGTCAGGATCACCCCGTAATCTACACTCTGAAGCCTATCATCCATTGGTTTATACAGGGTTCTCAAACGGGGGGTTGTGACCCTTTGGGAGTCACAAGGTTATTAGTGGAAGGTCATGAGCCGTCAGCCACCACCCCCATACCCTGCATCTGCTCGAGCATTTATTATAGAGTTAAATATAAAACAATGTGTTTTTAATTTATAAGAGGGGTCACACTCAGAAGCTTGTGTGAAAGGGGTTACCCATGCACTAGTTCATAACCTGTCATTTGAGAGAGACAAAGTAGTAGGCGAGGTCATATCTTTTAGTGGACCAGCTTCTGGTGGTGGAAGGTAAATGATTTCAAGCTATACAGAAATCTTCACTTTGTGTAGCTCGAAAGCTGGTGCCTTCCTGTCCTGTCCACCCACAGAAGTTGATTCAATAAAACGTTACCTCACCCACTTTGTCTTCTTCATATCCTGGGACTAACATGGCTATAAGAACAGTGTGTTTTGAAAGGCTGTTGCTGAACGGTGTTGCTTTGCTCCTTCATTTATTAGCCTGCTGCCTACTCTGCCGCGTACAAGGCTTTTTGCAGCTGACAAAGAGATCTGGCTTCTGCTGTGCTGCAGACGTGTCCATGCCAGACTACTGACTGTGCCACACAGAATAGCTAGTGTCGTGCTTGCTTTCTGGCCATTTTAAAGCCTAGTAAGGCTTATCCATTTCTCCACCTCCACTCCCAGCTAACAAGGTTGTGCTCTAAATCAGAGGCATACCTTATGCCTGATGGAGGGCTAAATCTTGCCCTTTGCTACTGCATAGAGAGGAAAAGGGCATGTAAGGAACCCTCTTTCCCCATTGCAAGTAACAGTGGAGCCTGTCTCCTGCTTAGAGAAATAGCTAATGCAGGGGCTTTCACAGCATGTAACCAAACTATCTTGGCCTGTTCCACCTCCTACTGGAGTTCTATTCACAGCATTTAGACACCACCTTCAGCTGCACACAGGCAGGAGCCCCTAATGCAGAGGCAGGCAACCTATGGCACGCGTTCCGAAGGCAGCACGCGAGCTGATTTTCAGTGGCACTCACACTGCCCGGGTCCTGCCCACCAGTCTGGGGGCTCTGCATTTTAATGTAATTTTAAATGAAGCTTCTTAAAACATTTAAAAAGACGTATTTACTTTACATACAACAATAGTTTAGTTATATATTATAGACTTAAAGGAAGAGACCTTCTAAAAATGTTAAAATGTTTTACTGGCACACAAAACCTTAAATCAGAGTGAATAAATGAAGACTCGGCACACCACTTCTGAAAGGTTGCCGACCCATGCCCTAAAGCGTTGGAAAGCAAGGACAGGGCCCTGCCTCCTCTGCAGTGTCTTGCATTTAGGGGTCTCCTGGACGGAGCAGTCCCTACGCTTCACCATCTGCAGCTGTGCTGCTTATGGCCTCCACCCTTCTTGTACACCTACAGATCAGTAGGGCTATAGTTTATATCCGTCAGGAAGCTCTGGCTAGGATGCACACTGCTTTTCAGAGGAGCAATCAAACGCCACAACACAACCCCTCACCCTCAGTCCTTCCTGATCCCCTCCTGTGGCAGCCAGGACAGGAGTTAGGCCTGAGTTTGCCTTCTCACACTCTTTACTACAGCTGCAGGGTTACAGCATGCTTGAAGACCAGCACAAGAGTGCATTGATCTATCTAGGTAAACAATAAGTAATGAGGGAATATTTTCCCTTGTGGAGGGTTGTAGGTCAAGATTGGCAGAATGAGGATGCCCAGAAAAGAGCTACATGTGCATCTTAGAAAAGGGCAATGTCTGGGCAAAGCCAGAAAGTGAACGTAAGAACATCTGTACTGGGTCAAACCAAAGGTCCATCTAGCCCAGTATCCTGTCTTCTGACAGTGGCCAACGCCAGGTGCCCCAGAGGGAATGAACAAAACAGATTTTCATCAAGTGATCCATTCCAAAGTGCTGCTAGGATCACATATGTACAATTTGGGCCAGAGCTGTTGGTGGTTTGGCACCTTGACTGCTCAAGTGGGGCTACTGTGGCTCTTTGTGGTCATTGGAGATTGTATGCTAGGAACATGCAGTGTTGTAAACAACTTCCAGTAAAGAACTTGATTTCACCCTGCCTAAGTAAAACATGCAAGCCGGCCAGACGATTTAATTTGCCAGCCATAATTTGTGGGTATTCACCAGCTGCATGCAATAAAGTACACGTGAACGGATTTCCCTTGCGGAAACATTTAAACCTGTGAAAAGAATGGTTCTTTTAAAGCAATCAGTGCTAAACACAACACAACTCCAGGCGGCCCAGGAAGGGAGGAAAAGAGGCACACAACAATAAGCAACAGTGACCTGGACAATTTTATTTACACTTCAGCTCCCCAGTAATTGGATTTTGTATCTCTATTCCTGACTTAAGGACATTCTACAGGTTTCCCACATTGCACAGGAAGGAATTGGTTATATTGGTTGTTCCGTATTCTTATCTGCCCACTAATATTGTAAACATTTTGTTAAATTTTCCCAATTTTGTGTCCTCCAAACACACACGCACGCACATGTACACACACACACACACACACAAAGATGACCCTAAATGTCCAGTTCCTGACTCAGGGCCTGTCCAAACATGGAGTTATTCTGGAATAACTATTTTGGAATAACTACATGTGTGGACACTCTTATTCTGGAGTAATGCACTTTGCAAGTGGATTAAGCTAAGCAAGAAAAAGGCACTCTTATTCCAGAATACAAGCACCACACGCGGAGCTATTTTGGAAGAGCTATTCCACTTTTTATTCACACTATACCTTATTCTGGAATATCTTTCATGCACAGGCAAGCCTTATGTCACAAATTCTCTTCCATGCTACCAGGTCCTGATGAGAATCCTTTCATGACCAGTATCTGACCTAATCGGCACTCTTGATATCAGTATTGGACAGACTCAGCACAATCTGATATATCTGGCTCCTTTCTATCCCCTCCTTCAGAAAACTCCTTAGTCTGTCCCCTTATTCTTCCACAGGATATTAAGTACTTGTATGATTCTGTTTGCGCTTTGTAGCATCCTCACTCATGCCTTGGGACTATAAATTCCTTACAACAAGGACCTCTTAAACATAGCACCTCTTATATAGCACCACGTATACCATATACACACACACACTTAAAAGTGCCAGGTGTTTGGAGCATGACAATCAAAAAGTGCAGTTTTCTTCTGTTTGTGTCATTGAATGTCCTTGTTGAGCTTGGGTTGAAAGTAATGCAGCAACTTGTTAAGACCTGCCAACACCTCTTAATAGTCTCTCAACTCACGGTCTTTGCTTAGTCTTCTTGGCTTTCCAGGTGCATATGGAGGTAAGCAGGCCCTATGTTAATTTTAAGATTCATTCAAGTAATGCTTTCCTCTCGCTTGTAAACAAATCAAGGGCAGCAGTAAAAGAAGAAAGGAAAATAAATCTTCAGTGAGATCACAAACACGGTGGATTCTTTTCAACCCTTTGCTTTTACAGTTCGCTTCAGTAATGGCACATAGCATCTTCTGTGCTTTCCTAGGAAGTCACCAATGCTCTCATTTCAAAAAGTACACAGGATGTTCAAAAGCTATGAGGGGCTCCATGCAGTTGACCCAATGCATAGGCAGTCCCTTCCTGGGATATCTATCACCACAAAGTCCACACCATGTCACAGCATTTGTCATTCTCCTTCTCTAGTATTCTCAAGAATTTTGACAAGATTTTCTAGACCAAAAATATAGCCGTTGTCTGGCCCGTCGTAGATGGTGTGATTATACTTTGAACCTTTATAAGTGGTGTGAGCAAAATCTATCATGCGGATGTCAACTTTGGGGTGACCAGTCCCATGCGGCATGGCGCAATTTACGTTCTGAAAACACCCCTGAGGATGGTTGTCTAAAATTTCTTTATTCTCCTTGGTTTCCTGTCCATCATAGATGATGAGAAGGGAGCTGGAGTAGAATCGATAGGAGCTCTGGGTTTTGATGACTGAAAGCAGAGCCTTTAGCTGTAACAGAATGGGTTCCAAGAGGTCTGTTCTGAGGCAGTTACCATTGTGAAGGAACTGGTAGAGGGCTTGTCTGAAGCCATTGGGCAATAGTTTCCTTCCATAATACTTGTCTTTGCAGAGAAATTGGCCAGTATCTGCTTGGTAAACCTTGAATAAAAAGAACAATAATCCAGATTGTGTGTCTCTCAAATTATTGCACCTTCGAAACACCCTGTATGTAAGTAATCCAGCTAGTTCGACAGAAGGAAAAGCACGTAGTCTAGAGTTAATCTAAAATGAAAGGGTCCGCAATCAAGCTGGTACATGGGATGCTTAGTTCCTCTGCAGTCTCAACAGCACATGGCAATTGATGCAGCAGGCCGCTAACTGAATCTAAAACCTTGTCTACGTGGGAGGTTTAAGCTACTGCTAGCCAGCAAGCAGGATAGCTGCCCTGATACAAACCCATAGTGTAGACAGGCTGTAAGCCGCAGATTGCACTGGTACAATTTACCGCTGCTTGAAACTGGTATAAGAAACATGGGGGGAATAGTGATTTATAGCAATTTACTCCCATCTACATTAAGTGTTTGCAGCAAAACCAGTGTCTGAAACTGGAATAAACAATCACTGTAGACAAGGCTTTAATAAAGGTGCTGTACCCACCCTCAGCTGCACTACAGTCTTATTTTCCAAAGCACAGAAATAAAGAACCGTAAGAAAATCTAGACAGGAATATTTACACGACCAAGATCTGGGAGTGGATACAGAATTAGTTTACATACCATATGTAATTTAAAGCATAATCAGTTCAGTACCAGAACACTGAAGACTGGAGAGGAACCTACTTGACGCTAGCTATTTACAGTGCTATATATGTGTTTTAATCATAATAATTATCCCGCAGACACAGCAGAGCAATGTTCTAAATCTTCTCAGAGGCATAAGTGAAACAAATTTATGCTTTCAGTATCTAGCAGGAAGGGGGTGACAATTTCATCATGAAGAGATGTAATATTTAGCACAAAAATGATGTCAGGTATTTGCACTGACTAGCCTAGCCAGATCCTAGAAATGAGTGAGCATGGAAAGTTTATGTTCTTCTTTCTTCCAGATTCCAGTCCTGACTAACACTGAATAGCATGGGCAGAGAATCAGGACAATGTATGTGTCTAGGGCCAGAACCTTAGCTGGTGTAAAATGGGGTAGCTCAATTGAGATGAAGACTGAAGCTATGGCAGTTTATACCAGCTGAGAATCTGGCCCTTAGGGTTTATTAAGTGGTAATTCCTTATGCTTGTTTTGAAGAACAGAAATACTGAAGGGGTCAAGAGGCCGCCCTACCTGCATTCCGCAGATGCGAACTCCAAGAGACCCAGAAGTGCTCTGTTCACACTTCTTTATGTGGCGTGCTTTCTTCTCTTCTGATGCATCATCTCCATGCTGCCTGGTTCCCATCTTTAAGTCCAGAATGCAGGGATATTGATACTTTGACACCACGTTTTCAAGCAACAGAAACTCTGGACACATGAGTTAAGGGAGACTAGTTATTATTAAATGTACAATTGAAATAGGTCTTAAAATCAGGGGTGGTTCTGAGCATCCTCTGAAGTTCACCATAATCATTCATAATCGTCCTGAAACTTTGCAATGCACCTTCACCAGCACTCATCCTCACTACTGGCCCCTTGTTGCCAATTTCAGTCAACTTATTCTAAGTGCAATATCACCAGTTAAACTATCAGTAGCTCAGTTCTCTAGTGTGGATGTAGCCCAGAGCTGTCAATCCAACACCTTTCATCAACACTAAAGTCACTCAAGTCTGTTGGTGGCGGGGTTAAGCTGCATTGATCACATGACCGGTGATCAAATGACGTGTCTGACGAAAGAGAAGAGCTGTTGCTGCTTTGATCCCTTTATGTGAAGGACTCCCTCGACTTTGGATAGACACCTTCTGATGTGGAGTTTCTTTTAAACACAGAGAGGATCCTGAATGCAGTTAAATACATTGTATTCATGCCCAAGGGCTTTGGGGCCTGTTATAACCTACACATTAAAATGTTTCATTGATTATGATTGTGATCCATTATTAGCAGCCAATATACTATCAACTCGCCATCAGAAGGTTGGTCTTTCCCCCCCCCTTCAGCATCACCGCTATGAAATAAGCAATAAGCAAAGTGCAACAAGAACGGCTGGAATAAAAAAGGATACGATGTAGTTTGTTCTCATCAAGTTTGGAGGACATGCGGTTCAGGTGCAGTTGGTGGCAGTGCAGTCCCCAGGGGTTATAGCTCTTTCTTTCTGGCTGGTTCCCATTTGTATCCTCCATGAGCGAAGAGACGTCCGTATGGTACTGAAGTTCTGTCCTCAGGAGCGCCTTCCCAGGACAGCTAGACAAAATACACCAAAGAAGCAAATTTGGTTGTAAGCTCCCAGAAAAGAAGTTGGCCTTTTCCCCTCCTTTTGTAGCTTATGAAACCCGATAAGGGAAATTTTCAGGGGCCCTCAAGGAAACAAGTATTCATCCTGGCTAATCTGCAGGGATCCTTTGTTACTGAGTTAAAGTCATTTTCAGGAAGTTAGGCGGTTGCTTGGTGCCAATATTTTTTTACTGCAATTTTAAAGCGAGTTTGGCTTCTGTGAAGGGGCCCAGATCCATTGCACTGAAGCCTGGAGATCTCCATTTATCCACCTAACAGGTGCAGCACAGGCAAACTGCCTGCCAATGTGCCTTATCTCTGGGTCAGAGGGACCACCTCTGATGGGGAGAGTGGATTCATTCTCCCTGTGTATTCAGCCCTTGGTTTCATCCATCTTATGGGTATGATTCCTCCTCTCTCATCGAGGGCAGTGGCAAAACTCCCACTGGCTTTAATGGGAGCTGGATCGTACTTCTAAATGATAGCTAAACTGGGTCTGTTTTGAACCAGTTAAGAGTGAATGATCCTGCGTCTCACTGAAAACATTTGAGAATTTAAAATGTCAGGGCGGGTGTCCTCTGCAGTTCTAGCAGAGCAACTGTTCAGGGCTCCATTGAGTTTTGTAGACATGAGCCAGCACTGAGGGTGGTCCAGCACTGCTCCATGCAAGGAGACTATCAGGAGGTATTCTTTCGAGCATAAAGGCTGCATACATACCCTTTACAGCCTTCTACAGGGGGCAGCTCACTATCCTCTGTGCGGCTTCTGTTGCTGTTGAGCTTCTCTGGGCAGTGATTGGGGGACAGGAGGCACAGCCATGGCCTCACTTCCTTCCTGCTGCTTTTAGGGCAGAGGAGGTGAAAAGCATCCCCTCCTCTCTCCAGAATTCAGAGGCTGCAATTCTGCCTGATGGCAAGTGGAGGTCAAATAAGAGGTGTTTGTGAAAAAGGCCCAAATCCTGGTCACAATCACCTAGGTGTCAATCTGGAGTGACTCCACTAGTTAGTGGAGTCACTCCAGATTGACATCAGAATCTGGCCCATAGTTTTGGAAGATTGCAGAGAGAGAAGGCCACTGAAGCCAATGGCTGGATTCTGATCTAATTTACACTGCAGTAAATCAGGAGTCACGCCACTGAAGCCAATGGAGTTACACCGTGGCAAAACCAGAGTGAGATCCAATGCCAGCCCATTATTTGTTTGGAATATTCCTATGCCAAACATAAGCATACCAGCCACCTGGGCTTCGTGCCTACAAGGCACAGACTATAAATGCGATCAGTCTGTATTTGGCTCAGATTGAAAGCGGAGCTAGTGCTGCTTCAGAGCCCCTCGACTCATGCAGCCACCTCTTGCTTGTACCGGGCACTCACTTGTCTTTGATGGTCTTTGTGAAAGGTGCCTGACTCCATCTGACAAACAAGCGCTCGCTGCTGGTGGTGGACGTCCGCTTGATCTCCTGACATAGCATCACCGAATGCTCCTTATCCAAGGAACTGCAGTTGTCAGTCGGCAGGCTGGGGCTCGCTATCAGGCCTAGGTTGCCCAAGCTGTCCTTTCTGAGGCACACCGAGATGATACCTACAAAAGGAGGGAGGATCATGTGAATGTGACAAAAATTTCCCAGGCAACAGGTTAACCTGCACTGAACTATTACAGACCAGTCGTTGCTTACATTATTAGCCAGGTGTCATCCCACTCTGTTCAAGGTGCTTGTATCAGAACTTTGATACTTAGCAGTGCACTTACCCAGGGATAGCTTAGTGCTCTAGCAACTGCTGAAATCAGATCCTCCATCCTGTAAATGTAAGCAGTCCCTGAGCCTCTGGAAAATAGCTGAAGGCTTTTTAGATGCCCTCTTCTCTTGCCCATGTACTACCATTCCACCCAACCCCCACCTTCCTGCCTCGCATGGAAGCTGTCCTGTATATCACGTTCTTTGCATTCTCCACTCCACTCTGGGCATTCATTCTTTCCAAGTTATGCAACAGCTGAACCAACAGGGGCCTGAAGCAGGATTCTTGAGGGCTTGGCTCGCTTACAAGGAACCATTCAGGTCTCTCACTCTTGAGCGGTTTTCCAGCAGCACGGAACAAAATGAGGGTGGGAAGAGAGGGACAATCCTTGAAACAAATGTCAGTGTGCACACAAGGCATCTGTAATCAACCAAAGCACCGGAATTTAGAAGAGCCATGGCTGCAGGAACCTTGCTCCATTGTCATAAGGAGTTTCGGTAAAGCACAGGTAAGGAAATGCCTATTGCAGTGATTCTGTGGCCACACAGGATTTGTGGTCATTAGCATGGACAGAACTAAGGAATTTCTGCTCCAAAATAATAGGTCTTCAGCATTAAGTCATATCCATTGCCTGTACCAGCAATAAGGTCTTGTGGTCTCCAAGGGTTCTCCAGGCAGTTGCATCTGAGCAGGTCTAACAATCTGTCCAGGAGAGGCAGATAGAACTCTGGCCTAGGAGACTGCAGTTCCAGGCCCAGCTCTGCCTTGACTCAATGTCAATTGTAGCCTCTAATTTTGGATACCTCTGTTTTTGGGAAACCCAATTTGAGACACCTTGGGCTTGATTTTCAGCAATGTCGAGCCCCTCGCTTGCTGGTGAAGCCTCCCTGTGTTCCAGCTTCCCCACTTGGCAACAAGCACTGTCTTCTAAGGCACAGTGAGCTCTGCCGATGAAAAGTCCTACACAAGTGCCATGCAGAACTATTGTATATCCATCCATGAATACATTATATATTAAAATAGCTTTGTTTGCCGAAGGATTTCTAACTCATTTTTGCGTTAGAGTTAGAGCCAAACTCATCTCTAACATAACTTTACTGAAGTCAATCTTCAGATTTCTTATATGTGACCAATGGCATTTTTGATGGCTGCAAAAAGAAACAACCCTACCACTGAAAAATACAGAGGAAGACTGACTACTTAGAAAGCTGGTCTTGAATAGTTTATCAGATTATAAACAAGAGCAAGTGTAACAGTATCTTAGCAGCATGACCTATTTTATCACACTTTGCACTGTAACAAATGGACTGTTGAAATAAAAGGATACCCTGGTGACTTAGAGCCTTCCAAAATCCAAAAGGTTTGGGGTGGGGGTGGGGGGATTGTAGACAGCATCATTAAATCTATCAGTGGCTGTGGAGTTAGCCAATAATGCCCCAGTTGGAGGACATTGTTCCAATTGCAAACCAAGGAAAATACACAGGGCCAGATCTCCAAAAGCACATGTGCGGGTCTGAATGTGTGGCCCACAGTAATTACCTTTGTATGTATCAGCTACGCTGGCATGGTTTTGGCCTTCCAATGCACTGTATTGGTTTTTCTCTAGGAGTTAAAGACCACCAGGAATGGAAGACTGCATCTGCAACCACTTCATACTGCCATTACGGGGCACAGAAGAGAACACTAATTGGATACATACCTGTCTCTTGCTTGACTTATGAGGCCGGACAGTGATACCTATTGGTGAAAGCCTGGAATGCTAAATGTTACGCATCATCCTTAAATATTCAAAACATCCCCCAGTATTTTTGTTGTGCATCTTCCATTGACTTTAATAGGCATCACATGGCTGAACCTTTCTGCAATGCAACCTTTTATGTATTTACCCCTCTCTTAGCAAAGTTTTAGTAACAGGAACCCTTGCCTCGGCGCTTCAAATGACAAATGACTCACGGGCATGGCTTGTGTATGAGGCAGATATCACCTTTCAGGGAAAGATTGACTGCAGTGGTCCCCTTGCTAAGGACAGCCCGGATTTGACAGTGAGAACTTCTATGTCAATTCTATCAATCACTTCTGCATTGTGAACTTCCTCACAGCAGTGCCAGCCCAGAGTCCAGCAGTGCAAGGATTTTCAGAGCATTGCCCTTTCAGTGTTAGACAGGATTCTAGCCATGTGAGCTGCTCACAGCAGTGCCCAGTCATTTCCAACTCCCACAATGGTATTCACAGTCCAAAAGCAGCTCATAATGATGGCTTTAGGGACCTACAAAAGCCTCCCACAGCAAGAACCACACCACTTGGCAAAATATAGATCTGGTTTTCCTATCTAGAAATCGCTAGGTGGAAACCTCCCCATCAGTCTTTGAAGGGAGATGTATTTTTGCAGCTTAGAAACAAGGAAATTCTGTTTTCCAAAGGAAATATGATGAAACAATTATGGAAGCCCCCTTCTTTCCATTTACCGAGAGATTACTGTCAGAAAATGACTGTGAAAATGGCAGTTTCTTACTCCACTGAACTGCTCCCCTGCTCGTCTTCAAAGTCATATCTGCTGACTTTGCTGACTAAAACAAGTGCTCATGGCCTGAATTATGGAGGTGCTAAGCATCCACTTCAGATGGAGTTGTGAGTGCTCAGCATTTCCGAAAATCTGGACCTTCCTTTCCCACCCTCCCCTTGTGCTAGCATTGCAATACCAGCACAGTTTAAAGAGAGGGAACTAGATTTTATTCTGGCCTGTGCATCACCCCCAGAATTGTAAATTAAATTCCAGTTACCAAGCCTGGATTAGAGATGATCATGCAAGAACCAGTAATATATCCAGCTTGCCTCTCAGATTCCCAGTTTGAGTTTGCAGAGCCAGCAGATATGAAAACAATTTCATCTAGGCTGACTCGATGCAATCACTGTGAGACAAACGTAAGACCCCCTCAATGTTAACTCTACAGTCTGTTTTCAGAGTATATTTCTTATCAAATATATTGTAGCTATATCTCAAATGCTGGGTGCAACATTCAAAAGCTGTCCCCTAGCATCAGATGGTGTATATCAGCATAATACCCCATTGAATCATGCTGGTCTTGCCCTATATGTTCTATATAGCAGGAAACAGGTTTTAAATATCATATATTAATATGAAGATTAATAGGGACATTTTTCAAGGGCAGCGAGGCATCAAAATTTCAATGGAATATGGACACACTTGAAAATCCCAGTTTTAATAAATATATTTTGTTTCATGGTATATAGCACTATGGGACTGGGCTAATTTCGCTTATGTCACATAATTGACGTACTGTAAATTCACAAAACAAATATATAATACATGGTTTAAGGCAGGGCTCCCTGCTGCCAAATTACTGCTGAAGACCTGGCACTTTGGCTGCGGGTTCCTCTTCAGTGGTAATTTGGCTGCGGGGGGTCCTTCCGCCCTGGAAGGACCCCCACTGCCGAAGACCCGGAGCAGAAGACGCTCCGGGGGCCCAGGCCCCGCAAGAGTTTTCCAGGGTCCCTGGAGCAAGTGAAGGACCCTGCTCCAAGGCCCCCGAAAAACTCTCGTGGGGGCCCCTGCAGGGCCTGGGGCAAATTGCCCCACTTGCCCCCACCCCTGGGCGGCCCTGGTTTTAGGCATATTGACTGCTACTGTACTGCTCTTTTATTCCAACTGTGGGTTTCTTATCTGAAAGCAAAGCTTAGTTGCATTAAAGTGCTTTCCATTCCCTTCCTTTCGGTCCCACCAAAAATTCCGTCCCATTCTATACAAAGCAAGCTAGGCAGACAGACTATATTTACAGAAGCTATCTGCATGCAAGAGGCATCTCTACAATTTGTTTTGCTATGGAGCTGCTACCTCTTCTCTCGCGTATTTATTTTTAAATGTAAAAGTGTGCTTATTTACTGCCATGCGCAATAGGAATCTGAACAGAAGTGGGCCTGAAAAATAAATCCATAATCCTGTAGCCAGCTCCAACCTAGACAGACAGCACTGAGAGATAGAGGGGTGGAAAGGAGGGAGAATGCTTGTCTCAAGGTCATCTGATCTGCCTGAAATGGGTAGGTGAGCTGCCAAGTCTGTGCAGATGCTCTTTAAAGAGCACTAACACGGTGTTGGATTTAAATGATGACATTTGAACAATACTGTGCACTGTGTCATCATTACATAATGGTCCCTGAGCCCCAAAAGGGGCTAACAATAGAGATAGGGGACATCTATATGTGCCAACTGACGACAGAGGTCACAAAAATATTCCTTTTGACATTTAACCTTCTCTTCCTCCTTATGGGAAAATAGTTCACCTCTTTCGAATGTGCCCAGCCTTGTCTCTCCCAGCAGTGGCTTGTGCAGGGGGAAGAGACAAAAGCTACCTGTGCTAACACAATGGATTGGATAAGAATCACAGCTTTATTGCCACTTACTGCAAAACTCATTGAGATGTCACGGGCAAAAAGGAAAAACAAAACAACACGACAAGGCTGTCGCCGAATCTGCAGACGTTTGATGCCTTAACTGCTCCAGGCAACACTGCACAGTTCCAGGACAAACCCCAGGATCAGGTTCATTCAGTCCTGCATTCTGGTGAGCTACAGAAAAATGCTTAGAATGCAAGTGCTTTTCCCTGAAGCAGCTGTGTAATACTGTCACGTAAACCCACCAGGTCAATGTGTAAAATAGCGATAAAGATACCCACCTCCTTTGTAGAGAGCTGTGAGAGCAATGGGCGAGAAGCACTAGAAGAGTTAGGTATTAATTATTAATTATTATTTCACACAAATTGGACAGGGCACCTAGGCTGAAACTGCATATGCATGGGTAGGTCCCTTCTTCCACCTGGGGCATCTTAGACTTAATTGGGGTTCTGCATGCATTCAGAGGAAAGTCCATGCAGATACAGTTGCAGGATCAAGGCCTTAATTACCACAAATTACTTCAATTCTGTGGTGTCTGCGTTGCAAACAAGGCAGGGAAATGCATTCTTTCCAACACCAAGCATTCCAAAATCATGGGTCAGCCTCCCCTACCCCCTCCCTCAAATCAGGAGATTGGTTTAAAAACCAAATAAAATAAATAAATAATAAGTTTTGGGTTCTATTTATTTGTCTTCTGTTTTTTGAGCCTTTAGGGTGCACTCAGGAAAAGTTTTCCAGCTTTTCTCTGCAAGTATAAGGGACATAAACTTATTCTTTTAAAAAAATGAAAGTTGAGTTTCTCACCTAATCACAGGATTCCAGGAGTTGGGGCTTTCAGAAAAACACTACATTTCCTGGGACACAATACCATAGTGAGAGTTGGCATCGCTGGGAAAATTTGAGGAGGAAAAAGTAATTTAAAAAATCATGCAATGGTGGGTTACAATTAGATTTTATAGAACATTTAGACTTACGCTGAACACAGTGTATCCCTTTAAACTGCAAAGTAATGAGAGTCAGCTCATAAATCAGTTCATAACCCAGGACATTTTGGTGAATGTTGAAATTGCATGGACGGGGTATTACGGTGGATGTTGCGCACAGAAAGAATTTGTTGCTTATTTGGAAAACAGAGAGGGGTCATTTCTGACCTCAGAAATATTAGCCTTTGACACAGCAACTGATTAGTTTGTTAGAAGATAGCTGGTGTTATTTGTCTGGTTATCTAGAGACCCTGACAATGGATCCCAGAAGAGTAGGGACTGGAGAGGGTGGAGACTTGAGTATGTTAAAAGTTTAGTCTATCCCTGCTCCGATTTCTCGTTCCATCAATGTCAAACCTCAGCTGCTGGTCACCGACATCCAGTCAACAAGTGCTGGAGGTAAGGGCCAGATCCTCAGCTGGTGGAAATCAATGAGGCTCCATTGACTTCAGCAGAGCTATGCTGGTTTCCACCAGCAGAGGATCTGGCCTAAGGTTTGCATAGTCTTTTGTGAAGGTTACCAATGGCCCAGTCAGGAAGAGGGCGAAAGGACTGATAATAGGAAGGTGATAAAATCTTTGGAGTCTGAGATCTGTGTTTGATTGCTGGCTCTGCTACAGACTCCCTGTGCAACTTCAGGCAAATCACTATGCCTTTCTGTGCCTCAGTTCCCCATGTGTTAAAGGGAGATGGTACACTCCCCTCCCTCACAGGCAAAGGACAAAATCTGTTATTGATTGGAAGTCACTCAGCAACAATGGTGATAAGGGATAAGCAGGAATGGGTAAACCTTGTGGAAGTTTTCCAAATCTCTCTATTATGCTTTGGTTTCACAAAGCTAATTTAAACCATGTTTTTTTCAAGGCTAATCTAGTTTTGTTTTAAGGATCTTTTTCTAGCTAATGGAAATACTGAGTCTGATTTTCAGAGATGCTGGAAACCCACAGTCTCCATTGACTTCACCTGGTGCTATAATTACTTGTCACCTCTGAAGTTCAGGCATGGGGGAATCCTCACAGGTCGTACAGCCAGCTCAGTGCAAGCCTCTTCTATTTCCATCCACCTGTCCCCGAGCAGAGGAGTGTATTAGATCAGGAGAGGGCATGCCCAGAACATACAGTACTCCAGCAATCCCTACATATATAAAGACCTTCAGTGGGCTGCAACAAATCATCATAGCTTAGAGCAGCCCTGAGCTGTGTCTCTTAGCAAGATCAGTTCATATCTCCTGACTCACACTGAAAGAGTTAATAGATGCCAGCATGCAGGAATTTAACTGAGACTATTATTCCAAAGTAGCCTTAAAAAAAATGAACACTTCCTTTATCAGTGAGAGTCTGGCCAAGCTGCAGGGGCTGACAGCCACAAACCTCCTCATTGTCCCAGGGGCACTGTGCTAGTTCTGCATTACAACCAGCGGCAGAGTCTCATTAACCAAAGGTCAGGTTATTGCTGAGTGAGGGAATGACAGCTTACAGGCCAGCCTCAGTCATTTCCTAATGAGGGATAATTAAATGCTACCTGTATATAAAGAGAAGTCTATTTCAAGGGCTTACATCCACAAAGAAACAAAGGGCATCCTCTCAGCAGGGAAACTGTTGTGTTACGGCCTTTCCCATCCACTCGGTTGACAGCTCCTCCCCAGAGATAGCTGCATCTCACTGGTTCTCTGTGCCTTGGAATCTTTCAGGACAAAAGTCACTTTAGAAATGCAATGTATTATTTTCCCCTAGCTTCTACTATATCTTGCTGGATAAACAGTTGTACAGAGCACCATTTGACTTGGAGGTCTCCAGCTTCTACATATATTTCTCTCATTTTCTGCAAACTAGGGGATCAGAACTTGCTATTCTTACTCAGGCAAAACACACAGTACTGGGCTCTAGGAAAGGAATAAATGAGCTTCCATTTTTTATTTTTTTTCTCCTGCTGATGATAGCTCCACTCAATTGATTGGACTCTTACAGTTGGCATGCGTACTTCCACCTTTTCATGTTCTCTGTATGTATTATTATCTTCTGTCTGTGTGTTCCATTCTATGCATCCGAAGAAGTGAGCTGTAGCCCACGAAAGCTTATGCTGAAATAAATTTGTTAGTCTCTAAGGTGCCACAAGTACTCCTGTTCTTTTTGCAGATACAGACTAACATGGCTGCTACTCTGAAACCTGTCATTTTGTTTGGCTCACTTTGAAAGTTGTTGAGGCTTCAGCCCCTCAGATCACACAATTAAAGCTGATGAAAAATATGTGTGTGAGAACGGGTCCATGTGTACTAAGTGATAAGGCCTATGTAATGAGCACTAAGTTAGAAGAGAAATTATAAGGGACATGTGCTGTGTGTATGGAGAAATTATCAGCTGGGTGGGTATGGGTGTTGGGTAGGAGTGTGGACGGAGTCGGGGCAGCCAGATCAGGCTCATTTCTCCAGCACACCAAAAACAGTCTCCTGTAGAACCCCCTTCCCGAGCTACTGGCAATAAAGCAACAGGCATGTGACTTATGCTGCTGACATATAATTCGTGACAATTCAGCTGCTGTGCATGTTTGTCACAGGTGTGCACTTAGCTCAGCTAGCCAGCAGCAGGCAGATATTTGGGAGCACCATACGAGCTTGTTACAGCAAGCGACAGAAGCTCAGGGAGAATAATAATCCTTCCTCTACAACAGGCCCAGTGGCATGATACACTCTCCCAACCCCACTTCCCTCCCCAGGCTCAGAGTCCTCATTGTTGGGCCCCCTGTCAGGAAGCGCCTGTTGGCTGCAGGTACCCAGGCGCCAAGCTCGCCGCAAGCTCATTAGTTCATGTTAATCTCTGCAGCAGTTCAGAAGCAAGAGAAGAACCGTGCAGGGTTCTTGCTCTGCTCGCTTCCTAGCAGGGAAGATCTTCCTCCAGCTGAAGGTCCAGTGACAAGGAGGGCAGAGAACAGAAAGCTCAGCCAGGGTCTCAAGAGGGGGAAACAGGGAAGGATGCCAGTGTATTTTTAGGGGAGAGAAATTATCAGGGATGTGTGACAGCTCAAGGCCAAGACAGTACAATCCTTAGATGGATCACACACCGCCCCCACCCCTTTGAACTTCTTATAACGTAAGCAGTGCCCAGGTTGTGCTGGGCTCTCAGCACAGGGGTGACTTTGACTCTGAGGGAATGCAGGTAACTATAAAAGCAGCTACTTAGTAAGGAGAAGTGGCAGGAGGTCTCTGAAACAGACGAGCTCTGCAGCCAGCCAACGCAAGCCTAGGTTTCCATCACTCTTGTTGCGGCCAAAATAAAACCCTCCAGGAGAAAATCTTGAGGAGGAAGCTTGCTCGTCTAACAACTATTTGCTGCTGTCACAGAGGCAGCCGTTTGCTCTGCTGGCTGGCAGCAATGCCCAGCAAGGAGGATGGTTTCTCCCAGGCTGGTCACTGGCATCTCAGATATGCGGATGGCACTCGAGCGCTAACATGACACTGGGCTCGCGGTGACACCATCTCCCGTTACCAAAGCGGAACGGCCATGTCAGGTGGGGAAAGGCTTGGCACATGAAACGAGGATGTCTTTGGATGCTCTCGTCACCACCACGTGTAAATGGGCTTCCCCCTCGTCCCCTTTTCCTTTTTCTGTCTCTTCAGCAAAGATCATGAGCCCTTCCCTCCTCTTGCACCGCCTACTCCTCCACCTCTTCCTGGATCGTAATTCAGCAGCCTCACCCTCCTCCTGGCTAGACTGCTGCCACTTCGCCGATCTTGGCCCAGAGTCCTGACTGTCGCGTGGGCTGAAGCTGACAGCATGACACCTGCCACAAGCGCTTGTTATCCCTCAAGCTGCTCTTACTGGGCCTGGTCTACCCGTAGCGTGGACCTGTTTAACTAAAGGTGTGAGGCTGCACCCACGTAGTTAAACTGGAGCAACTTTGTGTTTGGACACCCTTATATCAGTTTAAGCCTGGCTCACATCCACCTTGCTTGCACTTCTTAATTCGCATACATGAGCCTACTTTAAACTGGTGTAAAGTCTCCACACAGAAAGGGGAAATCTACACGGCAACATTAAGTTGACTTAAGTTACGTTGATGTACAGCCATGGCAGTAATTGAATCGGTTTTATACAACCACACTAAGCTCTTTGTGTCGGCGGTGCATGTCCTCACCAGGAGCACTTGCACCGATTTCACTGCTAGTGTGGGGCATTGTGGGGCGGTATCTGAAAGGCAGCAACCGTGAATGAAAGCAATGCAGTGTCTACATCTCTCACTCTGCATGAACAGTTAACCTTTGGAGAGCTCCCAATGACTCACTAGCTCAAACACCCACGCTCCAAAAGGGGGCATTTGGCCAGAATTCACATTTCTTTTGAGTGAGAAGTACTAACCGCTAGAGAGTCCAGCCAAAACCCCTGTTATCTGGAGGAATCCTACCTGGAATTCAACAAAGGCTTTATCATTTACTCCTCTTGTTAAAATTCACTCCTCTTGAAACTTCAAAGCGCTGCCGCTGCATGTACTCCACATCCTCTACGAGTGTAGCTTGCACTGCGGCACTGTTTACAATGAGGCTTTACAGTGCTGTATCTTGCAGTGCTCATGCGTGTGTTTTTTTCACACCCCTGAGCGCGAAAGTTGCAGAGCTGTAAAGCGCCACTGTAGCCATGGCCATAGATTCAGAAGGGACCATTATGAGCCGCTAGTCTGACTTCCTGCATAACACAGGCCATGCAGTGATTCCAGCATCTAGCTCAATCATGTGATGGAGCAGGCACTCTACCTTGTTAGAAAGATGCCCAATCTAGACATCAGAGATGATCTGCTAGTTTTTAGAAGCTAAGATAAAAATGCTGATCTTAGTAATCCACACAACTTTCTGTACACTCATTGCAAGATTGAAAGAGAGTGTGTGTAAGAACCATCCAGTATTGCTAAGAATCTTGAGAAAGTCTACGAAGTGTTGGAGATTCCAAAGAGCAGACCTCCTTTGCACACACATTCTCAATCGCTCTCTTCTCCCCCACCCCTCAATTTGCTCATCCTCAGTGACTCCATTGCAACTGAAGGACAAGAGAAACAGCCTTTTTTGAAGATGTATGATGTTAAGATAGCATTTAATTTTTTCCCCATGTAATGCTCTACTTGCTTCCAGTGGAGGCTAAGAGTCAAAATACAACAAGAAAGGATGTTCTCGCATTATTTTCAGTCCCACTGGAAACAGCAAGTACCAGGGAATTCAACAGATGGAGCCTGATGTGAGTTTCTCAGCTCAATTTTGCAAACCCAGGAAAATAAAGACGAAGAAAATCAGTTACATTTGTGGGTCCTGGAGTCATATAGCTAAATCCTGACATCTTCACCCAGGCAAAGCACTGAAACAAATGGGAGTTTACTCCACTTCTACTCATGCAAAGGCACTCAGGGCTTGGACCATATTTTGGAAGTATGTTGACTGGCCCAGAATCTCCTCTTATACCAGGGTAAATGAGGAATGACTTCATGGAAGCCAATGGCATTAAACCCAAAGAGCCAGAAGAGAATTGGGCCCTTTGTCTCATTAAGGGAAGGAAAGGATCAATGAAATTATGGGTAGCTAACATCTTCTCTTCTGGTCATGGCTACCATTAGTAAACTCTCCCTGCCCTGCCCCTGCAGCTCTCTCCTGGATCATCCAGCTTCTCCTTACCTTTGTACTGAGGCGTGAACTGCTTAATGGCTGTGGGGAGCGACTCGTAGAACCACTGCTCCTGGGAGATGAGGGGCTTGCAGACGGTATGCTCATCATATTTCATCACGCTCATGTGGCCCCCAACCTGATGGATGAATGGCTCCAAAAGGACCGCTTTCCTGGGGTCCCCCGTGTCCAGCTTATTCTGCACCACCATGCTGTCCGGAGACAAGTGGTCCAACTCGTATTTGGGCTGAGGCAAAACACACTCCTTGACGGAAGTGTCCTCTTTTTTTTTTAGTGCAATGAACTGGAGTCTGTTGCGGGGAAGCAACCAGAAGATGGGCTTGGGTTTGTCAGCCCCAGGGGAACCTAGATCTTTGCTGCTTTACCACGTATAGGTCTTCTGTCTTCTCAGCGTGCCATAGAGAAAGTCTTTGCCAACTGAAGGATAAATACAGAATGTGAGAAAACAGGGGCAAATCACTTCCAAACACCTTCCTGCTTTTCAGTGGAGCTCTCCCAAGGCTAAGGCTGCCTCCAATGGCTCCCTCTATGCTCCTGCATAAATCACTGTCCAGCCCAAGAGAAGCCCCCCATACATGCAGGGAGAGTTATACATTGAAGGCACATGCAAATCCCACCCTTGTAAGGTGATCTCTATAAATGCACATGGCTGGGGTCCAGGGCTTGAGCTGCAGACCCAATTTAAATCTGGTAAGGGGGCAAAAAAAGTAGGAAAAGGCAACTGAAGACAGCTATCGGGTTAATGCACCTCCCTCTGAGATTAGCTAGATCAGGGCATTCCTTCTGCCAGCTAACACCAAGCTATGAATGTGATGCTTCTTTCCCCTCCTAAAGGTAAACCAAGGTTAGGATAATAATCCCAATCTGCTAAAACCATGTTGTTGATGACGTTCTCAACCTTTTCTGAAGTTGTGCGAAGGTTAGGACATTCCCTGCCAGTAGGGCTATTTATAAAGACTTCTGTACTCTAGAAACCCCCATGAAGGACATTCTCACACAAAGATGCCGGCAAAACCTACCTCCTACTCCCTACCCTCCCTCAGAAAGCTTCTCCACCTTCTACCCTTAGAGAAACCTCTCCCCAGGACATTCCTTGTCAATTAACATTAGGACACTTCTGCCCCTCCACACCCAAGAACATGATACAGTGCTGTGGTGACCTAGAATCCTATTTTTAACATCTCCGACTCAAAGAATATTTCCAACTCACCTCTGAACAACATATTAACACAGAGAGACCTTCTTACTAACACTACAAAAAGAAGGATTCTGGGTGGACTCCTCCCGAAGGTCGAAACAACAGACTTGAATTCTACATAGAGAGCTTCCGCCGACATGTACGGGCTGAAATTGTGGAAAATCAGCATCACTTGCCCCATAACCTCAGCCGTGTAGAACATAGTGCCATCCACAGCCTCAGAAATAACTCTGACATCATAATCAAAAAGGCTGACAAAGGAGGTGCTGTCGTCATCAAGAATTGGTTGGAATATGAACAAGAGGCTGCTAGGCTGCTCTCCAACACCACATTCTACAAGCCATTACCCTCTGATCCCACAAAGGGTTACCAAAAGAAACTACACCATCTGCTCAAGAAACTCCCTGAAAAAGCACAAGAGCAAATCCGCACAGACACACCCCTAGAACCCCAAGCAGGGGTATTCTATCTGCTATCCAAGATCCATAAACCTGAAAATCCTGGACGTCCCATCATCTCAGGCATTGGCACCCTGACAGCAGGATTGTCTGGCTATGTAGACTCTCTCTCAGGCCCTATGCTACCAGCACTCCTAGCTATCTTCAAGACACCACTGACTTCCTGAGGAAACTACAGTCCATTGATGATCTTTCTAAAAACACCATCCTGGCTACTGTGGATGTAGAAGCCCTCTACACCAACATTCCGCAGAAAGATGGACTACAAGCCATCAGGAACCGTATCCCTGATAATGTCACAGCAAACCTGGTGGCAGAACTTTGTGACTTTGTCCTCACCCATAACTATTTCACATTTAGGAACAACATATACCTTCAAATCAGTGGCACTGCTATGGGTACCTGCGTGGCCCCACAGTATGCCAACATTTTTATGGCTGACTTAGAACAACACTTCCTCAGTTCTCGTTCCCTAATGCCCTTATTCTACTTGCACTACATTGATGACATCTTCATCACCTGGATGCATGGAAAAGATGCTCCTGAGAAATTCCACTATGATTTCAACAATTTCCACCCCACCATCAACCTCAGCCTGGACCAGTCCACACAAGCGATCCACTTCCTGGACACTACAGTGCTAATAAGTGATGGTCACATAACCACCCTATACCGGAAACCTATTGACCACTATACTTACCTACATGCCTCCAGCTTTCATCCAGACCACACCACACGATCCATTGTCGACAGCCAAGCTCTATGATACAATCACATTTTCTCCAACCGCTCAGACAGAGACAAACACCTACAAGATCTCTATCAAGCATTCTTACAACTACAATACCCACCTGTTGAAGTGAAGAAACAGATTGACAGAGCCAGAAGTGTACTCAGAAGTCACCTACTACAGAACAGACCCAACAAAGAAAGTAACAGAAAGCCACTAGCCATCACCTTCAGCCCCCAACTAAAATCTCTTCAGCGGATCATCAAGGATCTACAACTCATCCTGAAGGACGATCCATCACTCTCACAGATCTTGGGGGACAGGCTAGTCCTTGCTTATAGACAGCCTCCCAGCCTGAAGCAAATACTCACCAGCAACCACAGACCACACAACAAAAACACTAACCCAGGAACCTATCCTTGCAACAAAGCCCATTGCCAAGACCTGTGCTCATTTGTTTGCTCACTTTGAAAGTTGTTGAGCTTCAGCCCCTCAGATCACACGAAATTAAAGCTGATGAAAAATATGTGTGTGGAACGGGTCCATGTGTACTAAGTGATAGGCCTAGTAATGAGCACTAAGTAGAGAGAAAATTATAAGGGAATGTGCTGTGTGTATGGAGAAATTGATCAGCTGGGTGGGGTATGGTGTTGGTAGGAGTGTGGACGGAGTCGGGCAGCCAGATCAGGCTCATTTCTCAGCACACCCAAAAACAGTCTCCTGTAGAACCCCCTTCCGAGCTACTGGCAATAAAGCAACAGGCATGTGACTTATGCTGCTGACATATTAATTCGTGACAATTCAGCTGCTGTGCATGTTTGTCACAGGTGTGCACTTAGCTCAGCTAGCCAGCAGCAGGCAGATATTTGGGAGCACCAACGAGCTTGTTACAGCAACGACAGAAGCTCAGGGAGAATAATAATCCTTCCTCTACAACAGGCCAGTGGCATGATACACTCTCCCAACCCCACTTCCCTCCCAGGCTCAGAGTCCTCATTGTTGGGCCCCCTGTCAGGAAGCGCCTGTTGGCTGCAGTACCCAGGCGCCAGCTCGCCGCAAGCTCATTAGTTCATTTAACTCTGCAGCAGTTCAGAAAGCAAGAGAAAACCGTGCAGGGTTCTTGCTCTGCTCGCTTCCTAGCAGGGAAGATCTTCCTCCAGCTGAAGGTCCAGTGACAAGGAGGGCAGAGAACAGAAAGCTCAGCAGGGTCTCAAGAGGGGAAACAGGGAAGGATGCCAGTTTATTTTTAGGGGAGAAAATTATCAGGGATGTGTGACAGCTCAAGGCCAAGAACAGTACAATCCTTAGATGGATCACACACCGCCCCACCCCTTTGAACTTCTTATAACGTAAGCAGTGCCCAGGTTGTGCTGGGCTCTCAGCACAGGGGTGACTTTGACTCTTAGGAATGCAGGTAACTATAAAAGCAGCTACTTAGTAGGAGAAGTGGCACGGAGGTCTCTGAAACAGACAGCTCTGCAGCCAGCCAACGCAAGCCTAGTTTCCATCACTCTTGTTGCGGCAAATAAAACCTCACGGAGAAAATCTTGAGGAGGAAGCTTGCTCGTCTAACAACTATTTGCTGCTGTCACAGAGGCAGCCGTTTGCTCTGCTGGCTGGCAGCAATGCCCAGCAAGGGGATGGTTTCTCCAGGCTGGTCACTGCATCTCAGATATGCGGATGGCACTCGAGCGCAACATGACACTGGGCTCGCGGTGACACCATCTCCGTTACCAAAGCGGAACGGCATGTCAGGTGGGGAAAGCGTGGCACATGAAACGAGGATGTCTTTGGATGCTCTCGTCACACCACGTGTAAATGGCTTCCCCTCGTCCCTTTTCCTTTTTCTGTCTCTTCAGCAAAGATCATGAGCCCTTCCCTCCTCTTGCACCCGCTACTCCTCCACTCTTCCTGGATCGTAATTCAGCAGCGCTCACCCTCCTCCTGGCTAGACTGCTGCCACTTCGCGATCTTGGCCCAGAGTCCTGACTGTCGCGTGGGCTGAAGCTGACACATGACACCTGCCACAAGCCTTGTTATCCCTCAAGCTGCTCTTACTGGGCCTGGTCTACCCTAGCGTGGACCTGTTTAACTAAAGGTGTGAGCTGCACCCAGTAGTTAAACTGGAGCAACTTTGGTGTGACACCTTATATCAGTTAAGCCTGGCTCACATCCACCTTGCTTGCACTTCTTAATTCGCATACATGAGCCTACTTTAAACTGGTGTAAAGTCTCCAACAGAAAGGGGAAATCTACACGGCAACATAAGTTGACTTAAGTTACGTTGATGTACAGCCATGGCAGTAAGAATCGGTTTTATACAACCACACTAAGCTCTCTCTGGTCGCGGTTGCATGTCCTCACCAGGAGCACTTGCACCGATTTCACTGCTAGTGTGGGGCATGTGGCGGCGTATCTGAAAGGCAGCAACCAGTGAATGAAAGCAATGCAGTGTCTACATCTCTCACTCTGCTATGAACAGTTAACCTTTGAGAGCTCCCAATGACTCACTAGCTCAAACACCCACGCTCCAAAAGGGGCATTGGCCAGAATTCACATTTTCTTTGAGTGAGAAGTACTAACCGCTAGAGAGTCAGCCAAAACCCCTGTTATCTGGAGGAATCCTACCTGGAATTCAACAAAGGCTTTATCATTTACTCCTCTTGTTAAAATTCACTCCTCTTGAAACTTCAAAGCGCTGCCGTGCATGTACTCCACATCCTCTACGAGTGTAGCTCACTGCGGCACTGTTTTACAATGAGGCTTTACAGTGCTATCTTGCAGTGCTCATGCGTGTGTTTTTTTCACACCCGAGCGCGAAGTTGCAGAGCTGTAAGCGCCACTGTAGCCATGGCCATAGATTAGAAGGGACCATTATGAGCCGCTAGTCTGACTTCCTGCAAACACGGCCATGCAGTGATTCCAGACTCTAGCTCAATCATGTGATGGGCAGGCACTCTACCTTGTTAGAAGATGCCAATCTAGACATCAGAGATGATCTGCTAGTTTTTAGAAGCTAAGATAAAAATGCTGATCTTAGTAATCCACACAACTTTCTGTACACTCATTGCAAGATTGAAAGAGAGTGTGTGTAAGAACATCCAGTATTGCTAAGAATCTTGAGAAAGTCTACGAAGTGTTGAGATTCCAAGAGCAGACCTCCTTTGCACACACATTCTCAATCGCTCTCTTCTCCCCCACCCTCAATTTGCTCATCCTCAGTGACTCCATTGCAACTGAAGGACAAGAGAAACAGCCTTTTTGAGATGTATGATGTTAAGATAGCATTTAATTTTTTCCCCATGTAATGCTCTACTTGCTTCCAGTGGAGGCTAAGAGTCAAAATACAACAAGAAAGGATGTTCTCGCATTATTTCAGTCCCACTGGAAACAGCAAGTACCAGGGAATTAACAGATGGAGCCTGATGTGAGTTTCTCAGCTCAATTTTGCAAAACCAGGAAAATAAAGACGAAGAAAATCAGTTACATTTGTGGGTCCTGGAGTCATATAGCTAAATCCTGACATCTTCACCCAGGCAAAGCACTTAAACAAATGGGAGTTACTCCACTTCTACTCATGCAAAGGCACTCAGGCTTGGACCATATTTTGGAAAGTATGTTGACTGGCCCAGAATCTCCTCTTATACCAGGGTAAATGAGGAATGACTTCATGGAAGCCAATGCATTAAACCCAAAGAGCAGAAGAGAATTGGGCCCTTTGTCTCATTAAGGAAGGAAAGGATCAATGAAAATGGGTAGCTAACATCTTCTCTTCTGTCATGGCTACCATTAGTAAACTCTCCCTGCCCTGCCCCCTGCAGCTCTCTCCTGGATCATCCAGCTTCTCCTTACCTTTGTACTGAGGCGTGAACTGCTTAATGGCTGTGGGGAGCGACTCGTAGAACCACTGCTCCTGGGAGATGAGGGCTTGCAGACGGTATGCTCATCATATTTCATCACGCTCATGTGGCCCCCAACCTGATGGATGAATGGCTCCAAAAGGACCGCTTTCCTGGGGTCCCCGTGTCCAGCTTATTCTGCACCACCATGCTGTCCGAGACAAGTGTCCAACTCGTATTTGGGCTGAGCCAAAACACACTCCTTGACGGAAGTGTCCTCTTTTTTTTTAGTGCAATGAACGGAGTCTGTTGCGGGGAAGCAACCAGAAGATGGGCTTGGTTGTCAGATGCATCCGATGAAGTGGACTGTAGCCCACGAAAGCCTATGCTCAAATACATTTGTTAGTCTCTAAGGTGCCGCAAGTACTCCTGTTCTTTTTGCGGATACAGACTAACACGGCTGCTACTCTGAAACTAGGACATTAGTAAAGGTTTCCCTCCCCCTTTCTAAAGGAGGCTGGGGTCAGGATATTCTAGGTCAAGATGGAACAGTAGTGACATTAACACTGACCACAATCTACAGCTACGCTGATAAACAGCTCCCACCCCGAATCCCCCCCACCTCTCCAAGACATACTCATTCTAGGGTAAAACATAAGGAAACCCACAATTAGTACATGCATGACACCAAAGGCTTGATCCTGATCCCATAGGAGCTTTCCATGGACTTCCATAGAAACGGGAATTGGCCCTGGGCCTAGAATAATCAACTAGAAAAAAAACACACAGCCCTGTATTTGTCCTGGTGGCCCTCTTACCCAATTTCTATTAAGCCAAATTGCCCATTGATTTCATTTGGAGCAAGACTGGACTCACTTATTGGGGATAATAATAATGGGCCCGATTCACTCTGCCCCAGGGCAGCTGAACACGAGGACAGGACTTCTGCTGCCAGAAGCGCTCCACCTGTGAAGGTTTGTTTCCCCCAAGGCACAGAGAGCCCCCTGCCACAGAATGTCCCTCTGCTGAAGGGCCTGCATTGGAACTGCACTGAAGATGAATTTGGCCCTACGAAACCAATCTACCTGAAGGAACAGTTTCCTTGCAAGTCCCCAGCCCCCACTCCGATGGCCAACAATGCTGGAAAACACAGAGGGAGGTTTGTTCTTTTGCATGCAGGATTGGTGAGTAAAATGGGACACTGGGAATGTAAACAAGTGCATGGGAACGACATTCCGGGATGGTGATCTGGCCTTCCAGTAATGTGCCAGCACTTGACTATTCCAGTCAAAAGAGCACACTGAAAGGGACTGGAGAAATTCCTTTCTGTTGCCCTTCTTTTCCTCTCAGCCAAAGACACAGGTTTTGAGGCCTTGCCCCATGTTGTGTAACACCATAGTGGACAAGAAGTGTCACTGAACTCAAGGCATAAGATATTATTCAGTGTGAATAGCAGTGTCTACCTATCTTAGGTACTCATACGGTCCTCTTTACCCCAGCATCCAAGCACATTGCTATCTTCGATGCACACATATCCCTGTGAGAGAGGGAAGAGCTGATTTGCACAGCTTGTAGATGGGGAATGGAGGCACAGAGAGATTAAATGACTTGTCCAAGGTCACGCAGGAAGCCTATGGAAAAGCCAGGTATTGAAGATGGTCTCCCAGGCTAGCGCTCTAACCACTGGCCCATTTTCCCTCTTTGCAATGAAGCATCAAATTGAAAATAAATATCGTATGCTCTGATTTGCTTTTAGCGGCAGCGGACTCCCAATCTAACAAGTTCTCTGGCTTGAAAACACCAGAAGAGTCAAAGTTCAAGTGCTTAAACATTTTCCTCCTGTTCTTCTATTGATAATGAAATCCCTGAATAAATAAGCACTTTAGCTTGGGTGCCTGGTTTTTGCATGGAGGATTTGTTCAAGTTAGATGAACTGGACTGAGGGAACTTATACTCATCCCCATGGAGAAATGAGACAGAAAGGTTTAACAAGTCCTCTATGGGGGAAATTTCTTCCCCTCCACTCTGCCCAAATTGAGGTGTTTAAACTCAAACATTTCCCAGGATTTCTTCCCCCTGCCAATTTTCTCATCACCCTATGCCACGGAATGGGATTTTTGCCACACAGTTGCACAGATACAGTCTATACTAGCATTACTTCCTGAAGGCACAATGCTGAGCCATTTATAAGAGAGAGTTTTTCAAGCTAGGATGAATGTATGTCTTTAGAGTCACTCCGGAACAAACAAAAGTATTTAACCTTTCTGAGTTGCATTGACTTTTACAGATTATTTTGCTCTTTAAAGTGTTTTTTGTTTGTTCGTTAATAGATTTATCATCAATCACCTTTCAAGCCAGAGAACAAAGCATGATTTCAATCCAGCATGTATTGCTTTTGAGATATTCCAAGGCTGGAAAATAACTGATACAATGTGCTTACCATCCTAGCAACCTTCACATCCCAACCTGTGTCAGGGAAAAAAACTAACTTCACCAGGCTGTTATTGTTTACACTTCAGCAAAACTCTGAACAAGAGCTGCACTAAGTGAAAGGGGCTGCTTTGATTTGCTGGCATTCTGAAGCAGCTCATCCTGACCATATAAATGTTACCCTGAGCCCTCAATGAGTCACCAGTAGCGTGTCTCTGCTTGTCTCAAACAGGGGAGCCTTGAAATTAATCCCCTGTTGCTTAAATTGTCACAAGTGATGAAAGATATTTAGGCAACAAAAAGCACTGAGGGTTACACATCAATTTTAATCCTCCAAATTTTCTTATTAGAAATTGCAGGGATTTATTGTTCCTCCAAAGAAGGTGAGATGCAATCCATGTAGCAAAAAGTGACCCTATGGGTAGAAATAAGAGATAGTCCAAAAATAAGGAGTGGGACATGTTTTTTAGAACTTCCCCCCTCCTCCTCTTTTTTGGACAAAATCTCAAAATGTTTGAAATTTTTGCTTGTCTAAAAAAAGAAACACATTTCGTGAATTTTCCTCCCAATTTTTTCTGTCAAAATCCCTGAACATTTTCTCAAAATTTTGCTCGGAACATTTCTCTTCAAAATGTTCACAAACTCCAAGTCAGCTCTTATGAAAACACAGAAGTACGTTTGTGTGTGTTTTGGTGATTTGCATTTCCCACATGTAATAACTAGAAGGGGGGAAACTCTCCACTGTTTAAAAAACACTAATGATCCCAGGTATGTCGGAAGTCAGGTCCTATAGTCAATGTCCACTTTAGAGGACAACAGTTGGACAGTATTGCTCAAGGCATAGAAAAGTTATAAGCAAGCAGACTCTAGCCAGCAGAGGGCTGCAGTGCACATAGGCTTAGCTATTATGTTCCAGCAATTCAAGCAGGCCAGCTTTTAAAAGTGAAAGCAGTTTATATTATTTATTTGTGATCCTACAATACACATGCACAATAAATATATTATGGAAGCCAAATCATGAGGGCCTTACTCAGTTTCTACTAGGTTCTTCCCAAGGCAAAAATCTCACTGCTCAATTCTACAGTGATGGGGCAAAATAAGGATAGACAGACAGACCGTATCTGGCCTTGTACAATAGAACTTCAGAGTTACGAACACCAGAGAGATGAACTGACCAGTCAACCACACAACTCATTTGGAACTGGAAGTATACAATCAGGCAGTAGCAGGGACAAAAAAAAAAAAAAAAAAAAAAAAAGCAAATACAGTGCAGTACTCTGTTAAATGTAAACTGCTAAAAAATAAAGGGAAAGCAGCATAGTAAAGTTTCAGAGCTGTATTAAGTCAATGTTCAGTTGTAAACTTTTGAAAGAACAGCCATAACATTTTGTTCTGAGTTACGAACATTTCACAGTTATGAATAACCTCCATTCCCGAGGTGTTTGTAACTCTGAAGTTCTACTGCATTTAAAATAAAAACATTAATTTAATCTAGTTAAAAACACTTTAGGAAATTGAAAGCAAAATTGTTTTTAAAGCACTGAATTTACTGCCCATCGTTTAGCCTGTTTGTTTATAAAATTGCTGCATTCAATGTAGAGGTCAAAAACAGACCAGTCAATTCCTACTCGATCCTGCTTTCCAATGCCCATATGTTGAACACCATGCTGCAAATTGTGCGTTATAAACATGGTAAGGGGCTTGGACGAAAAGAAATAGAAAATATCTGTCTGTCTATTGATAAATCCAGGCTCTAGACCTGATCAACAGACAGGCAGATTTCAACGCAGATAGTCAGCTGGTATAAATTGGCAATGGCGCTAATGCAGTTTAGGAGCTGAGGATATGACCCATAGATTAGATAGCTACAGTTTCACAGACATTTCTTCCACATCCTATATTACCACACCATTTCCCTTTAATCTTTGGCCTCAAAACACACCAAAGCTCCTCCCTGCAGCACACTGAGGGGGCAGATCGGTCGGGTTAAATCCCCCCTCTTTCACAGGGCTCTGGCATGTGGCACCCTGGCTGTAGCAGCATGGGAACAGTTTAGCGTAAACGCTGTCCTTGCAGTGTCCCTTCTCTTGGATCAACAGAGGCCTCCAGAAGCAGCAGAGAATCCTGTGGCACCTTATAGACTAACAGATGTTTTGGAGCATGAGCTTTCGTGGGTAAATACCCACTTCGTCAGATGCATCTGATGAAGTGGGTATTCACCCACGAAAGCTCATGCTCCAAAACGTCTGTTAGTCTATAAGGTGCCACAGGATTCTCTGCTGCTTTTACAGATCCAGACTAACACGGCTACCCCTCTGATACTAGAGGCCTCCAGAATTGACCTTGTTTCACCAGCCCTAAATTCCCTTTTTTCAAATGTTATTAATCATTAACTCTCCCTTCTCTTTTGTACAGGTGGGTTTCTCATTCTAGCCCCAGACTTATTTATGAATCCGCCTCCTGGCTTCCTCGGTGGCAGGCTGCTTTCGAGCTGGATTCAACATTCATCAGAGTCAGAACAAGCCTTTTCCTGGACTTCAGTTCAGGCCTTTGGTGTATTTCCATTTTCATGCACAGCCAAGCAGGTGCCACATCAGTGCTCAAGGGATTTTTAAATCCACTTTTTCTGTTCTTCCCTTGACCACGTCCAAACGGGGAAAGAATAGCTGCATATGGGGGGCGGAGTGCCAAGAATGAACAGTTCTGTTCTCTGCGAGGAGCTCTAACCATCCTCTCAGAAATCCTTAGGTACAGAAGCCCTGAGTCCTTTTATCTTGCATCTCCCTTCCTGAAAGAATCTGATGTTCATCAAGTTTATGGCTGGTGCCAATGTCCCTCATGAACATGATGCAAAGATGCACCGAAGGATTTATTCAGCTGCTTTGTACAGCAGCAGGACACAGGGAGGAAGGGTAGAAATTGCATTAGCCTGGATGGATAGGCAGCTAAAAACCATATTTCCTCTGCCTGCCATTGCTGGTGCGTTTGAGATAAAGTGCAAAGTAACAGTCACTATCAGGTAGCTGGGTAAATGTTCGGTATGCCTTGGCAATACTCCCCAGATGGTGCAGTGCCGTGACAGCAAAAGACATTTGGGCATATGACAGCGCCCTGGTCGCTGAGATTACAAATGCCCTGTCCTTGCATCATCCTTTGCTTAGATGCCTGACACTTCATGGAGACACCCGTGTCTTTTTACCCTTTTGTTCCGGTTTAGCTCCAGGTTGCTCCTCTATGGCACACTGCGCTCACTGTTCTGGGCTGATGCTAACATAGACAGAGGAAGGTTGCTGCTCTAGCAGGGCCTGTTCTGCTAAGCCTACCTAACCCCTCGGCAGTGAAGCTCGTGGTCTAGAGTGAACCCCAATGGGACACGCTCCTGTTCTCGGATGGAAAGGTTTTGCCTCCTGCTATAGCTCCCCTTTCCCAAGTGCCCTAGTTACACGTAGCAGGACAGACTGGGATTTTGTTGACAGCGGTGTAAATTTGGGGTTAGCTCATCGGCACCACTGCTGTTACTCTGGATTTAGGCCACTGTAACTGCCAGAGGAATCTGCTCCACTGTAGCCAGGAAAATACTTTTGAGTTAAAGGCACAGACTGTCCCTTCATCTCCCTAGACTCCCCAGGGAGCTCCCCAAACCCCATCTCATTTAGCCGCTCAGCGACCGCATCCTAGAGCAAATGTACAAATCGATACACAATGTGAAGGCAGAGAGGGAGCCCTGATGTACCATTTCTGAGCAAGAGCTAGATTTCAGACACCCCAGCATGTGGGGAGATGGTGCTGGTGAGAGCAGGCCCATTTCTGGAGAATAATTAGCTTTGTTACAGACAGTGTTCATCAGAAATGGACCCAAACTAGCATCTTGCAGTTGGTGCATATCAGCAGAGTTCTGCTGACTTTAATGCCCCTCCACCAATCTACACCAGCTGAGGATCTTGCCCTCAGAATAATTATCCAACCCACTCCCCCCACCATCATCACTGAGGTCTGGATAAATTGGGATCTGGATTGGAACAGACCCTGGTTTTGAAAAGATTCCCACATAATCCCTGGGGTTTAGTCAACACAACCATCAAATCCACACTGCCATTCAACAGCCAAGTGTCCTCTGGTCATGGGCATTTCCACTCCCCTGTCTGTCTATATCGACCGGTTGTCTCTTGTCTTTGTCTTACATTTAAATGGAAAGCTCTTTGGGGCCAGGACTGTCTGTCTGTTCTATGTATGTCCAGCGCCTAACACAAAGGGGTTGTGTCCGATAATACAAATACATAATGAGGAATATGTAAGAATTATGCCAGTCAGCCACAGGATTTCCAGAGAGCCCAGAAAGGCAATTGAGAAAGGAAAGAAATTAGCCTCACCTTTGCACAGCCTAATGTGCCCTTTTCGAATTTTCATTTCAGCCAGTTACCCCATATTCTTCTTATGTTCTCTTTGCCACTTGCCGACCCACACTCCCACACTCCCAAGGCAGGCCAAGCTCAAAGAGCTATTAATCATCTCTCTGCCTCTGTTTGCAAAATCAAATAAGCAGTTATTAAAGGAGGCATGTAGCGAGCCCACAACACCTACCCCACAACAAAAATACTCACCCATCAGCGCCTGCCTGGCTGGTAGGGCATTTACCCCAGCAGTGAGATTTTGTATCCCAGTTTGTCAGGGTGCTGGTCAGCCCAGTTGGCTCCCTCGATGCAGCCTACGTTCGAAAGCCCAGCCTCGGTACATAGACTTGGGGAGGGCAGGGAAGTGAGCTGCCATCCAGGGAGAGTCACCTGACTTTATTGGAAATTCCTTCCAGGCGTGGGTTATGTACAGCCAACAGCTGAGGCAAGTGGGCAGCAGACGGGGGGTGGGGGGGCATTACACGAAGAATGGAGAAAGAAAACACAAACGCAATCAGTATTAAGGGAAACAAAATGATGCCTTGGATAGGATTAAGTTGCAAAAATAAAGAGGAGCTGCATGTGACACCCCAGAGGGAGCAGTGTGTTCCTTTTCTTGGCTAGTCGTATGAGCTCCTTGCTTGGTTTTGCAATCAGAACTCCAGGAAAACAACTCTGATTCCTGCTAATTTATTTTCAGCATCATCTTTCGTAAAAGCGTCATGAGCTATTGTTCTTCGCCTCTCACCTGCTTCCCTTTTAAAAGGCTCTCTGCTCCACCTGGGACAGCGTTGGCCTTTGCAAAGGTGGCTGCTATCTGTAGGGGCATATGGCCCCCATTTGCTCACCTTTGCCGGGCTGTGAAACTCAGCAGGTGTTTGCAGACAGATATTACCTAGCCAGCTACACAGCCAGCCAGGTGGTTCGACAAACATTCTTCTGATCTGTTTATCCCACGAGCCTGGACAGATGGGTGTGTGCGTGTTAGTGCTTTTGTGCTGGAGTAAGACAGGCTGGGTGACAGACACAATGGGCTTTCACCTTCAGGCACCTGTGATTCCCTAATATCAGCTCCACGAAAGCAACAGCACGAGAAAGCAGAATGGCAGAGGTGCTGCAAGCCAACCCCAGTTAGCCCTCATACAGCACTTTTCATCTATAGATCTCAAAGCACTTTGCAAAGAAAGACTGTTTACAAAGGGGAAAACAGACCCAAAGAGGGGAAAGTGACTCATCCAAGGCCACTCAGCAGCAGAATCAAGAAAAGAACTGAGGTCTCCTGACTCCCTGTCCAGTGTCCTACCCACTAGACCAGTGGCTCTCAATCTTTTCAGACTTGTGAACCCCTTTCAGGAGTCTGATTTGTCTTGTGTACTCCAAGTTTCACCTCACTTATACTACTGGCTTACAAAATCAGACATAAAAATACACAAGTGTCACAGCCACTAGTACTGAAGAACTGCTACTTTCTCATGTTTACCATATAATTATACAATAAATCAATTGGGAAATAAATCTTGTACTTACATTTCAGTCTATAGAGCAGTAGAAGCAAGTCACTGTCTGTATGAAATTTTAGTCTGTACTGACTTTACTAGGGCTTTTTATGCAGCCTGTCGTAAAACTAGTTGAAGTACCTCCTGGAAGACCTCTGTGTAGCCCCAGGGGTACGCGTACCCCTGGCTGAGAACCACTGCACTAGACCACACTGCTGAAAGGTTAGCAGGGCCGGTGTAACCACTAGGCGAACTAGGCGGCTGCCTAGGGCCCCAAGATTTGGGGGCAGTGCTCCCCAATTTTTTTTCACACTATTGCTGGAAAATGAATGAGTAAAGAAAAGAGAAACGTGGTTGAACTTGCATTTTAACTTGTCATTCTTCTCTCGTTCATTACAGCTATAGCTTACACCAGCTCTGCGCTGCGGGCACAAGCGTACTGCTTCACTACGGTACAATGTGGCAATGACATAATTTTTCTCATCACGTGCAGCCATTACCCATTCTGAGAGACTGTTTATAATGCTAATTTTACTAGTTTTCGGAGCTTGTCTACTGAGGCTATTTTTGTTGAGTTGTTTCAGATCTAAGACTCTGGCAATTGTTGCTGCATCATTTCGCTAATACTTTGTGCCAATCGTGTGTGTATGTTAAGTATTTGAGTGTATGTGTTCAATATGTGCGAATATGCATGTGTTTGTTGTTGATCTTGTCAGTTGTTGTATGACAGAGTATCCGCCGTTCTAATTTTATAAACTGAATTAATAACAATAATTGGATATTCTAAAGGTAGAATAAAATGTAGTAGATTTTGATATGAAAGAATGAAGGAAGGAAGTATACGTGACTAAAAAGGGTGTATTTATTTTCATTAAATATGTAGACTAAATAATGAAATTAATAAATTTTCAAGCCGAACATATATTAAATCTAATGAACCATGCCACGTTATGCAGTATTCATTTTTGAAAGTTTATAATAAGCGATGCTCTGGTGGGAGAGGAAAAGGGGGGGGGTATGCAAGGTGGAAGTTTCGCCTAGGGCGCAAAATATCCTTGCACCGGCCCTGAAGGTTAGTGGTACAGCTGTCTAGAGAAGACTGACACAAAGCATCTTCTTTGCAAAGTGAAGGTGAGATCGTAGCACAGGAAGGCATGCAGTAACAACAGTAGCTTAGACGTGGCAGAAAGGGCTAGGAACCCAAATACAAACTGGCTGGGGACCCTGGGTATACATTCAAGTTGCTAGTCCATGCTGCCATGTCTTCACTATTATTCGATAAAAGCTAACATGGGTATGCCTACCCCTGCTCTGCAGTGAAGACATACCCACAAAATCTCCCTGTAATGTGCCTGACTCAAGAGTGAGAGATGGAAAAGCCCTGTTAGCTCATTCAGCTCCCTGCCAACGCGGGATTGTTTCTTACAGTGTATGTGAGGACAACATATTAGTTCACTACTTTCCTTTCGCTGACAACTAAAAATGGAGATAGATGGCTGTATCTCAGACTGGAAATAAAGCCTACATTTTTAACGGTGAGAGTAATTAACCACTGAAACAATTTCCCAAAGGTCGTGGTGGATTCTCCATCACTGACAATTTTTAAATCAAGATGGGATGTTTCTCTAACAGTTCTGCTCTAGGAATTATTCGGGGGAAGTTCCCAGGCCTGTGTTGTACAGGAGGCCAGACTGGAGGATGACAATGGTCCCTTCTGGCCATAAAAGGTACCTATGTACCTATGTCTCACCTAGTGCCAGGGATGGAGGGCTGTAACCAGAACAAAGAGACATTTGTTTTTTAAGCCACATGTAGTTGGCACATGTGAGGTTCTGATCAGGTGAGGTGGGGTGGAGGTAGGGTGACCTGATGTCCCAATTTTATAGGGACAGTCCCGATTTTTGGGTCTTTTTCTTATATAGGTTCCTATTACCCCCCACCCCCTGTCCCGATTTTTCACATTTGCTATCTGGTCACCCTAGGTGGAGGTGAGGGCCAGGGGAGGGAGGGCAAAGCAAATGCTGCTGCTGGATTTGAAGAGATGCTGGACAAGGCTCTGATCCTGAATAACATTTGCACTCAAGTTATGTGTGAGAGAGCGGATCACCTGCAGGGGTCAGGAATACTTCCCTGCCCTCTGCAAGGCATGGTGCACTTCTCTATTATTACTCATCTGTATTAGAGCAGCAGCTGGAAGTTGAGATCGGGGCGTGCTAAACACTGTACAGACACATGGTAAGAGACAACCTGCTGCCCTGGAGAGCTTGCAATTTAAAGGGACAAGACAGTCCCAGATAGTTTTGTTATCCTCATTTTATAGGTGAGGAAGCCAGACAGAGGGTCTATCTAGCCAGCACACCTGAATCCGCTTTGGTTGACCAGCTCACTCAAAACAGCAGTTTAGCCGCAATGTCACGGGTCTGTACTCAGACAAAATCTGTACTGTTCTTTTCAGTGACGTAGCTCAAAGTTGGCCAGTTCATGCTGCAGTCATCTCTCCTGATTGCAGTGTGGACATGTTCTACGTGATTTGACCATGGCCATACAGCCAGTCAGTGGCAGAGCCAGGAACCGATGAGTCCTAGTCTAATACCTTAGCCACAAACCCACCTTTCCAGAGCTCTGCAGCCACTATCCAATTCTTCCTTCCTGCATATGATAATCACATACTGGCCACAGAGCTGGCAAGACAATTCTGAACGGCAATGATACATGTTATTGAGTGACTGCATGTCTCTCCATCCCCAAAGCCTGTGTAATCCTTTACTAGATAAAATTTGCTGGACCCCTCACAGTGACAGACACCTCATTATTTTTATTAGAGGCCAGATTCTAATCTCAACAGCACTGGCGTAAATCTGGAACCTTTTCCCTGAAGTCAAGAGTTGCTCCAGATTTTACACCAGTAAATCTGCTAACAAGCCAGGAGTAGATAGTGCAGCCCTTGTGCACACTGGCAAGCACCTACCCACAGGATTAGTCCATGGATAAGAGCTGCCTTTAGCATTTTGCTCCCAAACTGCCTCTAGAAATGAATCTTATGAGAGAGGAAGGCTGGCTTCGTGATTAGGGTGCTGGCCTCAGACTCAGGACAGCAGGGTCCAATTTGCATAATCTTGGGTAAAATCACTTGATCTCTCTGGACTTTGGTCTCCCCATCTGTTCCTTCCTTTGTCTGTGTTTTCTACTTCGATTATAAATTCCTTGGGGCAGGGACTGTCTCTTACTAATGTGTCTGTACAGCATCAGGCACACTGGGGCCCCAGTCTCAATTGGTGGCTTAGTTTAGGCACGACTGTAATACAACTAACAGCACAATAATCCCTGTGATCACAAAGGGCACTTGTCTGCTTTCATCTCCACCTGCCTCCCCCGGGGATCCCGGGATCTCATTAATCAAACAATAACTCAGCGGATATTAGTAAATCACTGCACACAATTAAAGCCACCACAGTGGCAGTGGATAAGGAGTTGAAAAGCTTTGGATGAAAACAGCAGGGGTTTGAGAGGAAGATCTTGATGTTGAGATAACAATCTATTGATATAATAATTCCCTCTTACTGGCAGGGAAAAACAGGACCATAACGCACTGAGAAATTGAATTGATGCTCTGGGGCCGTGGCTGAGATTAAGAATCTGACAGAAGGTGACGAATCTGGAAGATGAAACAAAGGACCTGATTCTCCTCCGACTTAGGTCTGCTCACCGCACAGTTTTTGTACTTCCATAACAATTATTTACTGATATGGTACAACTACTAGAGTGGATGCAGTCACAGCAGTCTAACTTATTTCCCTTCCCAAACAGGAATAGCTATCCTGGTGAAAGCGTTTATACTGGTATAACTGCACCTACATTAGAAAGGTTGTACCATATTCACTCCACTGGTTCACTTAAAGCCATGCCCTTCTGTATTCACACAGCCTACTGTGTTACTCCAGTTTTACACCAGTGTAACTCACGCAAAGCAAAGGCAGCTATGACTCAGTCCCCTCCGTTCTGAAAAGAGATGGCTTGCAGGTGGGAAAGAAAGGTCGGCTATAAAAAAAAGACACTGAAAAATTTAGAACGATTAAACAACCTTTTAAAGTAGGATGCCTTGTTCATTCGATGGGAAAACAGATCAACCCTGCCCCTTGTCTTTCTCTCTGCATAGCCCGAGGAACCCCCCTCACCAAAATGTCATTTCTGCTTCTTTCTTTAGTCCTAACATTTAGCCTATACATTTAAAAAAAAACAAAACATTTTTCTTATGTGGTTTTGGAGACCTTGCTTTGAATAACTTTTCCTTGGGCAAGAGAGGTGCAGTTCCTGGGTTGGTTTAAGTGATTCTGAGGAATCAGACCAGCAGAGTGAAGAAGGTATGTTCAAGGCTGGGGGCTGGATGCTGATCTTGGTTATGCCCATTTAAATCTGGAGTAACACCACTGATGTCAGTGGAATTACTTTTGGATTTACTGCACTGATCACAAATAGGAACCTGCCCTCTCTGATCTGTGTATGGTATTTCTAAGAAGCTTATCACCTTCTTATCTAGGCACTGATCGGATCTGATTCGCAGCTATTGTCTGGCCCTTTTATGCTGCTCTGGCCTGAAAGGGGGCATATAATTCCCCCTTAGAATAGCCACCCCACCCCCCACAACTGAAAGGCACTGCATTGGCCCTCCTTCCAGCCCCCTGCATCAGGGTGAGGCCAGAATGCACTGCCTATTACAGTTCTCTGCATCCCAAAGCCCAGAGGGAGCTATGGAAAGCAGACTGTAGGAGCAGCCCAGGAGCTGCTCTAATTTACATTGGGGTGGCAGGCTGAATGGTCTCTTAATACAAGGAATGCAGAGGAGGCTTAAAGCATCCCTACCTTCCCATGTCTGCCTTGCACCTTGTGCTGTGATTTACAGTTGTGCAGTGTGGGGGTAACAGCCCCCCATGAAAATGGCAGTGTTTCACAGCCACTTTGCACAGATGCATGGAGAGAATGACACAAGGGGCAGGCCAAGGGAAGATCCAGGTCCCCCACCCAGTTCTGTACTTTCCTAAGTGATACAATCTCTTTTTATAACTCACTCACCAGAACAGATGGTGTTTCCACAGGGAGCCTACCAGGGAACTGCATTTGATCCCCTCTCCTCTGCTGCCACATTCTCTGCAGCTTTCCATGGCTGGGTACAGAATCCAGGGAGAGACTCCAAGTCTCGGGCAAAGTTTTCCAGCATTTCTTAACCCCAGAGCTGGCCCTAGGTTTTGCAGGGATCCTCAACCTTGAGGCACCTTCGTTTACAGCCCGGGGCCCAAATCATCCAAGAGTTCTCTGCAGGGCTCCTGCCCCTGTTATGCAGGTCAGGCAGGCACACAGCTGGGACCCTACTGACCAAGCCTGACCTCAGCTCACCTCTCTGCCTGCTGCCTTCCATCACCTAGGAACATTCCTCTCACTCCTGCCCCCCCTTGTTGATCAGATTTATACAGGATCCCCACAGATGCCCTGACTGGGCCACTTAGCTAAGAAGTGCTAATCCCGGGGCTGCCGGCAATCCTGCAGTGACATAACTGAAGCTGCTGGCGCGCAAGGAAGGAAATAAACAATAGGGAGCTGCGCCGGCAGCTGTTGCATTTGACTGGTGAAGGGGAGGGGAAAAGGGAATGAGCATTTGCCAAAGGGAAGAATTCCATAGGAAATTGGGTTATCATCAGACTTCTCAGTAGACGTTATAAAGACCTTCTTTCATGCTGACTTCTACGCTTAACGGCCTGACTGCCAGCTGAACTGCACCATGGGTGGTCATTTAACCCCTGTGCAAGGGGATGTAAAACACTAGTGCTATACCTCCTGTTGCACAGGGCTGGGCAAGGCACGAGCTAGGGAGAACCAGGCCCCTCGAGAACCCTTTGGATTAGTGCTTGGAAGCTGGGTCTAGAACCGGGCTGTAAGGGCCACGTTCACAGCTGCCCTGCAGCCCCTTTGTCACTCCAAGGCTGCTGCAAAAAGAAACCAACTCTCCCCCTCCCCCAGCACACTGGACCCTATGCCAGGCACTAAGTCATCTCTGCATCCCCTGCATAGGATGCACATGTAGGTTGCCAACCCTCCCGGTTTGGCTGGGGGTCTCTGGGAATCGGGCTCTAGCTCCTAGAGTCTACTGAAGCCAAACCGGGAGACTTAATAGCAACTTCACGCTCCTCTGATCCCTCAGGCTGCTGGGGCCGAATGGGTCCCCCCAACCCAAGTTAGGGCAGCAGCGGGGCTCCTCTCACCTGCACCAGGCTGCCTATAGCCCCCCAGGGACTGGTACAGTAGGAGGGAATAGCAGGTGTACACAATGCTCTGGCCACACGTCATTCCCCCAGAAGCACACCCTCAAGGTACAATCTACACAGCAGCAGGGAGGCGTTCAGGCAGATGTACACACACTAGCTCTGCGCAAACTGGCACCTAAGAATAGCAGAGCAGCAGCTGGGGCTAGCTGCTGAGTACCTATGGAAGGGGCTGTACTGTACTCAGGCAGTGGCCTGACCCACTCTCCATGTTATGTGGCCACAGGGAGATTTTTAGACCATATATGGCCTCTGTCACAAGCAGGGGATGGTGCAGAGCCATTCGCCAGCCAGGGAAGCCCCCTCCAACCAAGGGCTGGACCCACATTGCAGTGACAAACAGAGCTGGACGAGAAATTTCTGATTAAATGATTTTTTGGGGTCAGAAAATGCCGGGGTGCTGAAACTGAAACATCCACCTCGGACGTTTTCAAAACAAAGTTGCATTTTTCGGTCTGAAGCCACGTTTCAATATGAAATTGTAGCTCGCTTGCAGAGCATAAGAGGTCAAAAGAATGCGAAGGGGTCAAAATCTGAACACACCGTCGCCAAGTTATCGAAGCGAGCCGTTCCGATTAACTTGATCCAAATGCTTTCCTTCCGATTACCTGTTCCTGGAGAGCTGAGATTTGGGCTTTTTGCTCTGATTTGGGATGGAGAACATTTTTCATCTTGAAAATTCTCTCGAGATGGGAAAACTGGTTCTTGCTCAGCTCTAGTGACAAATCAGCCCTTGTATGCAAAAGGGTCTGATTTACAAGGGTGGATTAATGTGCTTCCATATCGTGTTTTGGTTTGTCCTTTCCCTCCCCAATTAAAAAGCTTCCTGTTTAAGGGGGAGGTGGTTTCAGGACTGCATTGGTCAGGTGTATCTCTCGGGGGGAAGGTAATGCACCTTGACTGCAATGCAATCATCTCTGACTGCAGCTTCTAGCGCAGCCATGAGAAAAGGGACTGACAGAGGTTACATCAATATTGTGCTTGGATTAAAGAAACCAGGAGATGGCTCCATCTCTCATCTAAGTTCATTGAAGCCAATAGGGAAAAACCGGGCCCAGGGAAAGAAAAATCACAGACGTGTCCTTGGAATTAATCTCTCTCCACTCACTTTGCTAAGTTCATCCTACAACAAATCCTGGTCCTCTCTGGGAACTGGAGGAGCAAGAATTCAGGAATTTAATTTATCTGGACCCCTCACCTCCCCTGCTCCCTGCGCAAGAGATGGGGTAAGGAGAGGCTTGTTCTGCCTGGCCCGAGTCCCTGATTGCTCCCAGGTGCAGCTCTAGCTGATGCAGGGGACAGAGGAAGGTTATTTAGGGAAGGTGACAGTCATGTGAGCAACAAAAGTTGCAGATGGTCACACATGGAGACATGCTCTGCCCTGTGCTAGGTTGTCAGACAAGGACTCTGCAGAATACGCACTGGGGGGATACAGCTTACTGGGGATGTGTATGTGACGGTGGCCAAGAACACACAGGAGAGGTAAAGACATAGAGATTCCATGTGCGGCCAGAGAATGTGCCTTTAAAATACAGGTGAGTGAATGCCCATAATGTACCAGAAGGCTCTGCTAGAGCAGTCATTAACGGGATTCAGCATTAAACAAACCAGCCATTCCTTAAACTGATGGGAAACCAACAGCACAATCGGGATGCTATTCTGAAGGCTGAAGGACTCTCTTGTTCTACTGGAGACTGATCCTCACAGGATCGGGCCTCTATTTCCCAGCTACAGCAAAAGAGGAAAGAAGTATATGGTCAAAACCTAAGGTCTAAGAGGGGATAGTCAAGCATGCCCTTCTATGACTGCTTAATCCAGGCCACATCTCAGGGAGATTGCGTGGTAATGCTAGACTGCACAGGCTGGGAGCGAAGGAGTCAGAGGGAATCACAGGGTCTGCCTGAGTCCAGCAGCCTCAATAACCAATTTCTTGAGCATTAACTGGAGACTCGAGTTCAATTCCTTGCTCTGCCACAGACTCATGGTACGTCTACATTGGGCTGGAAGGGTGCGATTCCCTGCTGGAGGAGACAGCTCTGCACTAGCTCTGATTGAGCTAGCATGCTAACGATAGAGAGGAGGCATGGCAGTGTGAGCAGCGGGAGGGGCTAACTGATCCTGTCTGAGACCATAGGTATGTACGGGAGGCAGTTAGCCCCTCCTGCCACCATGGCTACCCTGCTACTTGTAGCTCAGTCAGAGCAAGCCAGGGGCATGCCTCCTTGAGCTGAAAATCACACCGTCAGCTCAGTGTTAATGGCCACACCCTGAGTTGCTCCGTGGCTCTGTTCCCCATTATCTGTCGCACGGGGATCCCAGCACTGCCCTGCCTCACGGGGATATTCTGAGCACAAACACATTAAAGACTGGGGTGCTCAGATGCCATCGGGCAATGCGGGCCAGATAAGTCCCTGAGAGAGACAGAATCCTACCTCTTCTCTATTGTGAGAGGCCACACGGATAGGGTGGCCAGATGTCCCAATTTTATAGGGACAGTACCAATTTTGGGGGCTTTTTCTTATATAGGCACCTATTACCCCCCAACCCCATTCCGATTTTTCACATTTGCTGGCTGGTCACCCTACACATGGATAGCCATTGTATATCAGAATTATAACACTCTTGCCTTAAACTAGTCAAGTATCTTTTCGTTAAAGGAAGGTCAAACAGACCGGGGCCAACACTTCATCCCCACAGCTGCCTAAATCTAGGCTCCCACATCCATAGCAGCTGGTCTGCTACTCACAGGTGCTGAGCACCCACTGAGGTCAGTGTTAACCGTGGGTGCTCAGCACCTCTGCAGGGATTTACGCCACTGCAGGGGATGCAGCGGGCCCGGCGTCGATCCTGTGTTGTGCCTCGGCTTTCACCGAGAAACAGCTGGTCTCCCTGAGACTAAACAGGCTGGGACTAGATCTCAGCCTCCTCGAATCAGTTTGGTGGTTGCTTCACCACCGGCACCTCAGTCGTCAGCTACAAAGGCACCATCTCGGAGGGAGTCAGTCCATGCTCACTGCAGCCTGTATCTCCCCATTCTTGCTAGGAAAGGTTGCCCCAGTGCTTCTCTTCTGGCATGTTCCCCGTTGTGAGAGGCAGGGTGTGCGGCACGACAGACCAGGCAGGGAGAGCGGAATATAAAGGGAGCAGAGGGTGGAATGGGATCCATTGGATCAGCAGAGGCAGAAGCCAGCAGTAGGGGTGTCTTACTCTGGTGGTGCCCTGTGGATGGGGCCAGGGCCACAACAGGGAGTGGGGTTCTTGCTGTGGCAGCAGTCCAGGTCTCAGGGACCCCAAAAGGCTAAAAGAGGCTGTGGTCGGCCAGCAAGTGTGGCAGAGAACATCAGTGAGCAGGGAGGATGGCATCATTGCTGGTGGCTGTGAACTCAGAGGTGTCCCCCAACCACAGCTGGGGGCAGGAGATGGGAGCTGTTGGCCCTGGGGAACTACCTGAAAGAAGCGCTCAGCTAGACACTTATTATGGGATGCTGCATCTCGGGTCAGCTCCCTTGGGACCCTTGTGGACTGCAGGTGAGTGCCCTAAGTGGCTGTGGGATATGAAATGGGGCTCCCATACTCTCTCCTGATGAAGCTTTGCACGGCTTTTCAACACAACTGCCGTGCTTAACATGAGTGTGCAAAGGAGCAGCTTGTTTGGGGGCTAGCTGTGCTTGGTGAAACACGGCAACCCTGGAATGTGGCACCAGCGAGGACACAATAACTCAAGCACGGCTCTGTCGTGTGGCTGCTCACCCCTGGGTGCCGATCACCCCATCTAAATCTGCAGTGAAGACGGGTCCTCTGAGGCTGGAAGCGTCCTGCGCAGCAGAACCCTGCCCTTTCCACAGGCCACAAGGAGATTGCCTGTCTTTACTGACACAGGAGGAAGTTAATTGCAGCAAGAAGCTGACCAGCGGGCCCTAGGCAGGCTCATTATTATGACTCTGGGAAGTGAGGTACCAAAATTAATACCAGAGGTTCAGTTTCACGCCATGTAATGATCTCCTCAATAGAGCCTCTGCCATCCCATCAGCCCACCTGCCTGTAATTATAGATTAATTTGACAGCCCATTTCTCCCTATCATATCTCCTCCCCACTTCGGGGAAAACAGGTGCACATCTGGTGGAAAGGTCAAGACATAACTTTCATTCTCTTGCGACCGCGGAGTCAGCCGCACGCCACGGGCTGCGAAATAACTGCACTCCCAGTGAGTTATAAATTACAGCAGTAAAAGCCAGCTTCTCTAAGTCAATCTCATCTAAGCCAGTAAAGGAGACTATGAGCTTTTATGCTCAGACAGCTAGAGTGCCATTAGCTCTTTGTTATAGAAAGCCAGCATCCTGGAAAGGCGCCTGCAACGAGCTCATTCTATCGCCACCATCACAGCACAGATGAAAAAGCATAATTCTTCTTTTGCTTTGTCTGAGGAAGGGTGTGTGTGGGGGGGATTAATCTAATTTTTTCCCCTGTGAGGAACTGTCTAGTCCCTTTAGTGCTTGAGCAAACAAGATTGTGCCTTAAAGTCCCTTCTCTTTGTGATAACAGATTGTTCTGAAAGCTCCCAGAGAAGCAGCAAAGATAGATGCACTGAATAGGGGTAGATACTAGATGCACTGAATAGGGATTAAGTTAATGGACAAATGTGAAAGACACTGACCAAAAGTACCTCCTCTTGAATCGCCAGGTCAACCTGATCTGGCTGCTTTGTGATGCTCCACTGGTGCAAAGCGCCATATATCCAGCAGACATACCCCTCTGGCTGTATAGGCCATTTTCAGAGACAACCCCGCATTCAGCTAGAGCAGGTGGACATTATCGCCAAATTTACTGAAGAACTCAGGGCCAGATTTTCAAGTGCTGGACACCCACTACTGGGGATGGATTTTCAAAAGACCTCAGCACCCAATGTGTGTACCTCTTTGAAAACCTGGCCTGGTTTGTGAGTGCTATGCCCTGTTGAAAATCCTGGCCTATCATTTTAGCCCCCGAGAGAGAGAGAGACAATACAAATCAGAGGGACAGTTTGGCCAGCATCATTGGGGATTCCTTACTCCCAGCCTCCTCCCTGAATCTACAACATTTCTGCATGAGTTCTCCCCAAAAATCTGTGAGCTTTTCAGTGACACAGGTAAGTAACTCAACTAGAGAGTGAACACCCTATGGAGGTGAGAAGGAGTCTCACTTCTCCCAGGGCTATCATCTTAGCCTGTCTCCGCAAGCTCCTATGATCAGGGCATCAGTCTACAGACCTGGGGGAAACCTTTAAACCCCCAATACTTGGGGTCTTCTGTGCCTGCTGTTCTCAGGCATCAGAGCCCATCCCAGACAGTAGCTTGTGGAGCAATAGCTGGTCTCTGATATTGAAATTAGATCACGCATGGAGCATGCTGGCTCTTCGGCATTCCTGAGCTTATGCCCAGCTGTTAAACTGGCACTGGGTCTATTTGCAAGGGGGTCTTTCAGTTGGGCATAAGTGCCAATCCTTGCCTGGGTCATGACAAGAAGCTACATCCGTGCTTGTTGTACCAGCAATGGTTGTCTTGCTTTGGAACCTATTTTTCTATTCTGCTTGAGTCCTGGGGATTCTCCGTGGTGAAGACAGGCTGGCATAGCTCTTGTCAATCAAGCTGAGCCACTAACGCTCCATGTCAGAAAGCAGAGCAGGGGTTGTGGACTAATCCCAATGGGCAAGTTAATTGTCTGGGGAGGACCCGATAGAGTAGCCTGGTATTTACTTTGCACTAGGGGAGATGTACTTGGGGCATGGGAGCTGAAGAGGCTGCTAAGGACCTTTCTGGTTCCCCTTACCTCCCCTTGTGTGAGTGACAGGGCGGTGGCTCAGCTCTTGGGCTGTCCCAAGACCATCCCAGAATTAAGGAATTGCTACGGAAGCATCTTTGTGAGCGTGTACCATCAGGACAAGTTAGCCACGGAAAGGCCATGAGTACCCTATGGTTCAGCCAAAGCAAGTTTACTCTCCTAGGGCCCAAACCTGCACCTGTCCAAGTCAAGGGCGCAGAATCAGGAGCAGACTCCTAAGGCAGTAGCTGACTTGCCAGCGTCTAGACTTGGATCTGCTCTTTAACGTCTCTCCAACTCCAGCCATAAACTTCCTGCACCCCCCACCCCCAAAACCTCCCTGCTCTAGTCCAGCCTTGTCTGGGGGAGATGAAATACACAAGCAGACACATTGCTCCTCATCACGTCGCAGTGCCCAGAATGGCTCCCAAGGCCCCCGTGGGAGAAGAGCACCCTCCCAAGTGTCGCCTCTTACACAGCCTAGGCAGTAACTCCACTGTGACGTTACAGCCTATATGATTTTATAAAAGTATGCTAATGAGTGAATATAATGTAACTGGAATATGCTTCATGCAAAAGGTCTCTTGTAAGGTATCATTACAAATCTTATAATCTACTGAGTGTGATCATCCTATTTGTATAAATGTATCACTCTTGTATCTGAAACTAGAAATATGAAATATAACTCTAAGGGCCTATTGTAATTATGCAAAGTGTGGGCCATTAATGGTGGTTTGGAATCTTGATGACTCCCATTAACCACGGCAATTGACATGATGGCTTTGTTTGCAGGCAGGCCTTCCTGTGAGTCAGGCTGGGAGGAATGAAGGCTTGAAGTCTTGCAGTGACATGTGATCATGCCACCTGAGCTGGAATCCATTCTTTAACCTGGTGTCTTTCCATTGAGAAGGAGGGGGTGGGAACCCAGAGAGGGACAAAAGGATTCCCGCCTTATGCAAAAGATATATAAAGGGGTGGAACAGACCAAAGCGATGAGAGGAGCCATAATGGAGAATCCCCCAGCTACCACCTGAGATGGAACAAGAGCTGTACCGGGGAAAGAATTATGCCCAGGCCTGGAAGGTGTCCAGTCTGAGAAAAAACTTACAGAAGCATTTCTGAGGGTGAGATTATCTGTATTCAGTTTGCTTAGACATAGATTTGCACGTTTTATTTTATTTTCATTGGTGACTTACTTTGTTCTGTCTGTTACTACTTGGAACCACTTAAATCCTACATTCTGTATTTAATAAAATCTCTTTTTACTTATTAATTAACCCAGAGTATATATTAATACCTGGGGGAGCAAACGACTGTGTGTATCTCTCTCTCAGTGTTATAGAGGGCAAACAATTTATGAGTTTACCCTGCATAAGCTTTATACAGGGTAAAACAAATTTATTTTTGGTTAGACCGCATTGGGAGTTGGGCATCTGAGTGTTAAAGATAGGAACACTTCTGTTAGCCGCTTTCAGGTAAACCTGCAGTTTTGGGGCAAGTAATTCAGACCCTGGGTCTTTGTTGGAGCAGATGGGAGTGTCTGGCTCAGCAAGACAGGGTGCTGGAGTCTGGAGCTGGCAGGGAAAACAGGAGCAGAGGTAGTCTTGACACATCACTTGGCAGCTCCCAGGGTGGTTTCTGTGATCCAGCCTGTCACATCCACCCTCAGCTAGCAGCCAAGAAACTCACTCGACCTGCGTGCCTGCTCTCTGTCCATGGATTGCTCGCCCTAGGAGTTCTTCGCATTACGGGAGAGAGCACATCCGTCAGCTACGCATTCACCTCATGCCCTTTGCTGCCATCACACTGTTCACTCTGCTTGGGTGTTATATCCCTTCCCCACAGCCCCACTCTGTGTCCATCTTGCCTATCCCGATTGTAAGCTCTTCGGGGCAGGGACCATATTCTATTCCATGTATGTACAGCACCTCGCACAACGGGGCCCCACTCTCAGTTGGCCCTTAGGCACTGCTGTAAGAAACAGGATTATTCTTAACAATAATGTCACCTTGTTTGTGTGTGCAAAGCTCCCACCCTGCCACAAAGGATGGACATCAGGAGGAAATTCTTGGACACCTGACTTTGCTTATTTGCTGTAGGCTGGGAATTTGTACCTGTATCGGTGGGAGAACAACTGTGGGCTGCCTCCAAACAAGAAGCAAATAACCTTCGGCAACACAAATGTAACAGCCCAAAGCACAGCCCAAAGAAGCAAGCTGTGGAAACTTTTGAAGGCTTTTGGGTAATACAGGGCAGGCTACATCATATCTATCATTTATTATCATTAACTAAACTTCCATCCACCCTGCTACTTCATCCCTAGGCAGCAGCTGAGCAAGGAGCTGGTGGATGCCAGTGGTACCAAAGTGTTGGGCTTCGGCACCTAAAGTGGCAGTTAAGCACCCAAGCTCCAATTTCACTCGGTACCCACTGAAAAACAAAAGTTTAAAGCTTCCTCTGAAACACCTGATATTGGCCACGGTAAGTGACCGGATACAGGGCTGGACATGGGTAACTACAGTTACTTATAGGACCCCCATTGCAGTAGCAGCTGACCATCGCACAGTCTTCCACGTGTTTGTTCTCCCACCATCCCTGTAAGGTAGGGCAGGACTGTTATCTCCATGTTACAGACAGGGAGCTGAGCCGCAATCGTAGGTGGACTCCTAACTTTCACTGAAATTAATAGAAATGCAGAGTCTAAACACTGTTGCGAATCTGGCCCAGACAGACTAAATGACTTGCCCAAGGTCCCATAGGAAGTCGGTGGCAGAAAAGCAAACTGAATCCTGGTCTCCCAAGGGCCAGGCTAATGACTTTACCACTGGACCAGCCTTCCTCTCCACTACAGTAACTTCTACCTGCATAGGCAAAGCTATAGAGATGCTTCTCCAGTCACTCAGGGAAGCAGGAAAAATGGCATATGTGTAAAGAGATGATCAGATTCATCCCTTTCCACAGCAAGCACCACACTCAGAGCGGCCAGTTCTCACTTTTTCATAAATCCTCTGCTCCAGGAGTTACACAAGACTCTCCAGTTTCATTTATTCCTATGGTAAGTTCTAGCTCTCATGGTTGCAGGAAAAAAAAGGCTTGAAAACACAACCTGCCTACACTCAAAAGGCTCTAGCATCCGGAGGCAAAACAGAAAGTCCCCAGATTTTAAAATCTGGGGGGTTTTAAAGCCAAGTTTTTAAGGGACCTGCTTGAAGATTCTTGAATGCTTGGGGTTGGCAATACTGCAGCCTTGTCAGGACACCAGGGCAGACAAGGTGCTCATCTAACTTTTGCTTGACCACCACTCATGCCAAATGCCTCAGTGCTAGGTACTAAACCCCATGATGAGAACAGGAAATAGCAGCCAGAGGAAGAAAAACATAAAACTTACCAGCTAAAAAAGCAGGAAATGTAGCAATCAGCAGCCTCTAGAAAATGGCCCCTGAGGGCTGCAGCTGTGTGACTGGGCCACATTTAAAGGGCCAGCCCTAGAAAAGCCTGTGAAGAAAAAAGTTCCTTTCAGAAGGGATAGAGTTAGTAACAGTTTAGGAGCTGCTCTTTTGGAAAGGGGCCAGAGGGAGTGCATTTCTTCCTGCCACTTAAGATACATCTGCCACTCCTTACAATGCACTGAAATGTTTCACCTAAGGAGAGATCAGTCTGAGAGGTGAAACCAGTTGTAGTCATCTCCACAGATACCTGGTTTTGGTACAAATTCATGAGAAACAGTTGCAGAAGACAGTGATGGTTTCTTCCCTATCTCTGCTAGCTAAGCTATCCTGTGGCCATGGAGAAAATTTAAGAGGTAAAGCAGAGGCAATGAGATTAACTGGGCAGCACTGCAAGGAATTTTCCACCTAGGAAGACATGAAGGCAGAACAAATTTGCACCACAAACTGTGGGTAGAGGGAAGTGGATGGTGGTGTGTGACAGAGAGGAAGGGAGGACTGCAGTATGGGAGGGAGGGGGAGTCTGTCCTTTAAGGGCTGAGCTTCCCAGGCAGAGAGTCTGGCTGGGCTGCTTTGAAGCCTTTGTTATGCATAGCCAAACTTGGAACCAGACATAGAATAAAGCAGAGCTCTTGCAAGCACAGAGTGATAAATGAACATCACAGGCATGACTAAGTGAAAGGAGAACATCAGGAAAAACTTCCTTTGATGAGTGTGTGGGAACAGTCCCCCCAGAGGACGAGGAGATGGTAGGATGTCTCTTAGCTTGATTCACTTCAGACTAACACAACTGAAAATCACCCACAAATAGTTAAAGCGAAACTCAAGACACCTCCCAAAGAACCCTCATACCAGCTCCTAGCCATGAGAAGCTATAAGGAATCTTTGTGGGACTAGGAACTTTAGAGAATTCAAAAGGTCGAGGAGACACTCATGACAAAAGCGGGAGTTTTTTTGTTTTCACATGAGACAAATCTGCCCTAGGAGCTTGCAATGTAGACAAAAGAAGAGGAGTTAGTCCCATTTTACAGATGGGGAACTGACACAGAGGAAGGTGGAGTGAGATGCCCAAGGCCCCACAGGAAGTCTGGGGCAGAGCTGGGAACTGACCCTAGGCCAATATGTTAACTAAGTAAGCCTCACTCCCAGGAAGTAGGCATTATTAGCACCTATTTTACACACCAGGCAGAGAAGTGTAAGTGACCGTTCCAAGGCCACAGAGGGTATCAGTGATGGAGCAGGCTGAGAACTCAGGGATACCTGGCTTCCAAGCCCTAACCCCTGCCCACACCCCTCACCCATAAACCCCACTCTTCTTGGATGTCAGATATATTTATAATGCACGCTTTAATTGAAGAGACTTCATTTCTATGTTAGGCATATTGTCATGCCAGGTGATGTCCCTTTGCAGCTGTGGTACCATATTAGACAAATACATTTGACATTGATTGGATAGAAGCCTGTGAAATAGTCTGAGGTGGTAGCCTTTGCAAGGTCTCTGGGACAGCTAGCAGGGCTGATTATCTTAGCTGAATGGGCCACAGAGCACCAGAGGCAATTACTCAGGTACTTAAAAAGCCAAGTGTTCTAAGGGGACATCAGCTCCTTCTCATATTAAAACTATGCTAATAAGAACTAATTATGGGCACAAAGATCATATTACCCTTGGCCGGCTCAAGGCTACAGCAGAGATTGGTCAGAGACTCTCTCTTGGCACCTTGCATTGCTGAATTAAGAGGTTCCTAGAAGTGTATTTTGCGCATCCTTGGTACACACTATCCCTTTAACATTTGTCTGGTACGTGCTAACTGGATGTATGCCACAGCAACACAGGCTCAGGCACAAAGTGCTCGATTGAAGCATTTCTTTTACTCTTTAAAATGAGGTTTTTAACTATCTTTCCTTTGTTGGAACCCCTCTTGCTTTCTTACCACAGTTGGCATTCCTCTGCCTCTACATACAAGCCACTTTGTTATTGTAGGGTTGTATGTTAACACTGGGATCCACACACTAGCTTATTAACATAGAGGGACTTGTGCAGAGGGCAGGCAGATTTCTTGCAGGATTCTGGCCATTTCATTTTGCTATTGTCAGGTTGCTCATGCATGTTGGGCTATAGCCACTGCTCTAGTAATGTCAGGTTGTTCAACAGAAGAGAACAGTGTACACTGGTTTGTTCTCAGAGGTTTACTGCTGCGTGGCGGCCTCTGCATGCTGGTTAGTTATTGTAGGGTGTCTTGACATTGCTGCACCATGCATTCTGCTTTCTTCGTGCAGGGTCATTATGTGCACTCAGCTGCTGCCACTTAAGTGTTTCAATGTTTAAAATAAATCTCTAGTTTAGAAAAGAAAACAGCCCAAATTGTACAGCCTGCTCTTGCAAACTGACAGGCAAGAGAAAAGGACACTCAGCTGCCCCCCACCCCCACACACACCTTGCCTGTGTCCCTTTAAATGTGTGAGGCTGCTGGCATGGCTGCAAGCAAGTCTCTCTATGCTGTGCCAGAACATAATCGAAATCTTATTCGCTCCCAGGGTGACAGTGAAATTCATTTCCCAGCCTTTACTTAACATGGGGGATGGCTCTAGGTTGCTTTAGTTATTAATAAAATGCAAGCCTGATGCACAGCGTTAAGCAAGATACATGTCTGGAGAGAGGGGGATGAGGAATGGATCCCCTCCTGCTTCGTGTAATCCTGCTTTTCTAGGTTATCTAAACAGCGGCTGACACTGGTGTCCTGCCCCCGTGTGAACTGCAGTGGCTACTTCTCAGATTAAAGGGCTAATTTTATCACACTCAGAGCTGGGCTGAAAATACATGAATGATCCATAGCTCAGCCATTTGGGGACGGGGCAGGGGAAAAGAGTGGATGGAAAAATCCAGACTCAGCTAGGGTGAGGGGGAAAGGTGCCAGGGCTGGGCTAGGTGGAGATGGCCCCTTGCTAGCTGGAGCTGGAAATCACACTGAAAGGAAGTCACGCCTAAGAGCCAGGGGCAGGTTGTGCAAAAGCAAGAGCTGCCTGCTTGCTGGTCTTAAGTCACACACACAGCAAACCAGCACCCACAAGTGGTCAGGCCCTGCATCCCTAACCACTAAGGACAGACAAGCTTTGGGGAAAATGGGGGGTGGTGGCTCTTGCCCTGTGCCGCCTTTGCGCCAGCTTGGGGGTGTAAAGGGACAGCTGAGCAGCTGGAAGCCCCCCAGCAGTGTATAGCAGGGGTCAGTGCCCTCCAGGCACAATGGGACCCTGCTGTAGGAGCCATTGGTGCAGGGGGCAAGGCCACGGCCTTCCACCTGCTCCCAGGTAGTGCAACAGCCCATAGGGGGCCAGTGCAGCTAGGGTGCAAATTAAGGCAACCCTCAGAGCTGCTCTAATCTGGGCTAGGGCTTGAACTGGCCCTGCGGAAACCCCACACAGTAGGAAAAGGTGCATTGCCTATGCCCCTGGCCTATCTCCCAGGCTCAGGACCTACTGGAAGCAAACAGAGGCAGTAGTCTGCTCTGGTTTTGATCTTGTCTCCAGAAGAAAATTCCAGACCTGCAACTCCCCACCAATAGCTGCTGTATTAGCAGCAGCAACAGCGGAAGCACTATCCTACACTGCCACTTCTACTGCCAAACCTGCACTGGGAGTGAATCACAGGCCCCAATGTGTTAGGAGAGGCACAGCCCCTTTGTCACTGGCTCTTGCTTAAAGCCCTTGGTACATCAGAAAACATCAGATGCCTCAGGCTGTCTGCAGTAAGAGTGTTCTTTGCATAGGAAGTTGTCTGCACAAGGAAACTCAGAAGCGTGACACTACTTTGTGAGTTCAATCCTCGATGGGGCCACTTAGGGATCTGGGGGCAAAAATTGGTCCTGCTAGTGAAGGCAGGGGGCTGGACTCGATGACCTTTCAAGGTCCCTTCCAGTTCTAGGAGATGGTATATCTCCAATTATTACCTATTACCTTGTTTCCCCGGAGCATCTGATACTACGCAGTTTCCCACTGCAGCAAGTTTCATGCAGGAGAAAGCCAACTGGCATATCTCCCCCTTGGAATTCTTTTCTTTTCCTGCAAGGATGTGCCTGCTTTTTGCAGTTACCACCAGAAGGTGGAGCTTCCTTTAGTGAGTCCCTCCCCCGCTGAGTAGCACAAAGGTGCTCAAATACTCCATCTGACTTTGCATTCTCAATACCCTTACTTCTTGTAAATGAATGCAATTCAGGCTGGACCATTTATAATCCTGCTGAATCTGCCATGCACAGGGAAGTACAATGATGGCCAGCACTTGGCATTTCTGTAGGGTCTGGAGACCAGGAGGCATGAGCCCCATAGAATGATCCTTAGGAATGATGCACACAGAGTGATTTATGAGCTAACGCTCCGGCGCCAACCTGCAGTGCCTGCTCCTTTTCTCGCTCAAATGCAGACGTCTCGAGGCTCAGCTTTCGGTGTGAAACTCAAGAGTTTTCAGAACATGCCTGGCTGTTTGATGTCGATGCACAGATGATCCCCATGTTCTACTCAGCTGGTAGAGTATATTTTAGGCACTAGGTGGGCCGTTTGAGAGCATTTTGACAGCAGGACTGCGGAACTCCCATGTGGTGATCTGACCACCTGGCTGAGAACAAGTCTTTTCTTCTTAGGTGGGAACGTAGGGCTGGAGGTCGTGCTGACTTGACACCCACAGATGCTGATATTTCATTTGCCCATGTAGAGACATGCACATCCATGACACAGAGAGAACAATCAGGAGAGCCTCTATTTACCTACCTACAGGATGGGAAGTGCAAGGGTTGTGCAGGCAAGGCCCGTGCTGCCAGTGCACTTTGCCCCAGAGCTGGAGTGAGAGGGGAGTTCAACTTCCATGGCCCAATCTAGTCTTGCCTCCTCTGCTGAGCCCAGTAACAGTGGGGCTATCGGGTGCCAGTCATGGCACTTACCCACCCACCCAGGGTGGTGTGGGTTAACATCAATGGAGGGTTTGACCCTTGGTCTCCAAAGCTCTGATTGGCCAACTGCGTCCTTCTGATGCTGTCACTAACCCAGAAAATTGTATCTATGGGACTTTATGCCTAGGGGAAAAAACATGTAAACAAACCAACAATCACTATGCCACCGCTTGGCTTCCAGCAGGACACACCCTTAACCTATGCTGCTTCTGAGCCTGGGGCTGCTTTACTGCACCGATGAGGGATGACAGCCACCTATCATCCACTCACTGTCTCCTTTCATGTCTCCATTAACCTGCTGGTATGTGTCATAAACAGATAGCTAAGGGTTAATGTTTCTTTTACCTGTAAAGGGGTTAACAAAGGGAACCAGACACCTGACCAAAGGACCAATCAGGAAACCGGATTTTTAAAATGTGAGGGTGGGTTTGGTTTTGTTTCCTCTCTTTGGTTTCTCTCGGCTATGAAGAAACAGCTTTTCTTTCTATCTCCAAACTTCTTTCTACTCTGTTGTACCAAGTTGTAAGTACAAAAGGAAAAGCAATAGGTTGATATTGTAGCTTGTATTTACATGTGGGTACTTTGCTGGACTGGTTTAAATTGGCTATCTTTTGAATCAGACTGTTTATTTCTATTTTCTTATAAGCAATTGACCTGTATGATCTCTTAATGCAGAGTTGATTTACTATGTACTTTCCTTCTTTTTATATAAGTTTTCTTTTTAAAACCTGGTTGAGGTTTTTGGTTTCTCTGGTTAAAGCTATGGTCTGAAGGGAGGGAGAAAATCTCTTTGTGTTAGCTTGACTAGGTTTGAATGCATAGCCTCAGGGGGAGGTAAATTGCCCTCAATGGTTTGCAGTCAAGTAGTTAGTACAGCATCGCTCAGGCTAACCCAGGGAGGAGGGAAGCTGGGGATGAGATAGAGGAGACAAGGGGAGGTACTTGTTTTCCCTGTGGTAGGAGACCCAGGGGTTCTGGGTCTTGGGGGGTCCCCCAGGGATAGGTTTGGG
>NC_133772.1:18498349-18593806 GCF_003597395.2 Chelonoidis abingdonii
TTTTTTTTTTTAACAAAGGGGTTGAGCGAAACTTTCAAAGGGAGTTTTGTATTGACTTCATTGGGACTTTGGATCAAAATAGTTAACTGAAATCACTGGATTAGCTGAATGTGGAGTATATAGAGAGAGAAGAATTTTCATTTATGGCTTTTTTTTTTTTTTTTTTTTGACAAGGGGATGTGAAAGCTTTATCAGCCCACTGTTTGAGGATTTATTCACATAGTCTTAATGCTTACAGAGAGTGGAGGAGACTTTAAAAATGATAAAGTCAGTACAAGTGGTAAGGAAAGCACTGAACAGGTGAGATTGATCAAGTGGCTGAATGACCATATGGAAAATGTGGACAATTCTTCACCTTTTGTATAAGCACTCTGGGATCTATATGAAGTGCTGTACAGGTGTTCTGAATTTACAGTTTTACAGAGCAAGCAGGAACTAGGGTTCCTAATGGAGACAGAGAGGAAGGATAGCCGTAAATTAGTTATATAGGGTTAAAGCCCTCTTCATTTTCAAAAAGTTCTTATTACTCAAAGCTTCCCCATGCCCATTCTCCAAGGGATCATTACAGGGGAATTCTTGGCAGTTCGGTTTGAAGCAGGCAGACAGACTGCACACCTAGGTACACCAAACCCCCAGACTATTTCCTAACCCTGCATATATCCCAGCTGTAACTTAGCAACCTGTGCTGGGCACTAGCATCTAAACAGAAATGCAGTCTTGGAGAAGGGAGGTTTAACCTTTCATTAAGCACCACTCCTCTTTCTACCCCTTTCTGTTCACGTACCTAGCAACAACAAGAAAGGCACTTCAGAGAATATTTTCCAAAACAGCAAAAGGAATTAGGTATCCAATTCCTGTCGGCTTTCAATGGGAGATGGGCAGCTAATTCTCTTTTATGCCATTGAAGATCTGTCTCTGTCACCAAGACATACATTATGAGATAAACAAACATATCTCACTAACCCAGAGCCTATGAGTCAGCTGTGGCCACAGACGTTAAGTGTTGATGATTCAAACTCTGCTCGTTTCAAGAGCCTGCTTGTGAAAGCTACAAGTTAAACCCACCGTCAGCTTGTGATGCACAGTCATGCTGACCCACAGGCACTCAGCTAACAGAGATGCATTAGAAATATTTAGGTGGATGGATACTAGCAGGAACTTAGAAGGATTAATTCAGGCTTGCTAGTGTTCTTGCAAGATTTTGAAACTATTTCTATCTGGCAGACTCTTTTGAAGAATGGCCTCTCAGTTATCTAGGAGGTAGGCTGGCACTTTCTGACCTTTTCCCTTCTCCCTTGTCATGGCTATTTTCTCCCTGCCGTCCTTTGCAGAACTACCACCATGACATGAGTCTTCTACATCAGACACACAAGGGTAAAGAAAATAGTACTTCCTACCACTCATACAGCCGTTTCAACAGTAGGTCTCAAACTGCTTTACAAAGGAGGTCAGTATCATTATCCCATCTGTAAAATGGAGAAACAGAGGTGCAGAGAGGGGAAGTGACTTGCCCATGGTCTCCCAGCAGGCCAGTGGTGGGAACAGAATTCAGATCTCCTGAGTCCCAGTCAAGTACCCTATCCACTAAGCAACATATCTGCTTTCTCGTTTTTCCTACAATAGTTCTTGGCATTTACATAGCACTTTTCATCTGAAGCTCTCATGGCACTTTGGAAAGGCAGGTGTCGTCCTACTCTTAATTGAGAGACAGAAGTCAAGTGACTTGTTCAAGGCATCACCGTGAGTCAGTGACAGGTTGGAATAGCACCCAGGACCACGATTTTCAGAAGTGACCAATAATTATGGCTGCCCAATCTGAGTTGCCTTAAAGGGATCTGGCTTTCAGAGAGTGGGTACATGACACCCTAAATGCATGGCACCCAAAATCAATAATCACTTTTAAAAATATTACCTATCTCCTTGCTCCCATGTCTGCAGCTTTAATCACTGACGTTGTGGCCAAGTGTTGGTCAATCGGCTGTTAGAAGTTAATGTTGGTAATATTTCATTACACATAAAGCTCTCAACCCCTTTTACACAAGTGTCCACATAGGATTACTCCTTCTCAGTCTATACCTTTCATGGATATCATCATCATCATCTCCCCACAGAAATCAGTCTTACCTGCCTATCAAGAACCTGACAACAGCTAGGCTCCTGGTGTGCTAAGACTACTGATTATCATGCTGACCAGTAGCGTCTCACTGGTTCTTTGCGCTTGCCTGTTGGTTCGTCTTATACTTAGACAGTAAGCTCTTTGGGGCAGGAACCACCTTTTTGTTCTGTTTGTACAGCGCCTAGCACACCTGGATCTTGGACCTTGACTACTGCAATACAAACATTAATAAATAATATTAACAAATTTATTCTGCAATTAAGTGTATAGACACAAGTTAAATGTGTAATAAATAGCACCAACTCAGTGAGATTCATCCTACAAAAAAAGAATTTCATCAACAGTACAAAAAGATACGTGCAGTGTTTGGCCTTTTTCGCTCTAGATCAGGTGGTTTAAAAAAATTACAAAATCCATATGTATTTTAAAAAGATATAAGACAGGAGGCACGATGGGAGTTGTCGCAAGCACCAATGGATATGAAGAGCTTGTCCTAGCACATTAAAAGAATAAATGCTGCCTTTGTTTTATCAACTGTTTTAATCGATAAGGCATGGGAAAGATGGTTAATGTCTTGGACACAGCTGTTGAGTTTCCTCTTTTGTTCAAACACCCTGCCTATGCTATAAAAGGAAACACATGGGGATAAAATTCAACTCAACATGGGATTTCTCCTACTTAACTAATAAGACCTCCTGTTGCTTTGTTTCTGGAGACTGCTTCTCTGTACTGAGTTTCTCTGACAAGCCAGCAGGATATATAATCAATCTGAGGCAACCAGCACAATGCATAGGTGAAAAAGCCCCAGCAATTCTTCAATCTTCAGCGTGGCCAGCAGGGGAGGCAGAAGTGCAAGCTTCATGGTTAGAACACACTTCCACACATTAAGGAACCAGTTCAAACCTTCCTGGGTACTTTATAAAATTACTTCTCAATGCAGTTCCATGGACCGGGAAGCCAGGATTCAGCAGCCTTGTGAAGCTTGCCTGCTGATCCCGAATGTTGAAGTAGCTCTCCATTAACATGGCCACACATGTATTATATTTAGGACACTAATGGAAATAAAATCCACTGGTTATAATGGGTCCGATCACTGCTGGCATAAAGGGGTTAAGCCAATGGAGTTATACTAGAAGTGAATTTGGTGGTGGCTGTCTGAGTGGAGATTGGGATAACAAGTTTATGATGTTGGGAAGCCTGAGAACAACAGTATCTCAGTCCTGCCTAGGTCACTACACTCTGGTGCTATTTTCTCCTCAAAACACATGCTTCTTAATTGTACATAAAACCAAACATATGCAGCCAAATAGCTGTATACACAAAATACAATGCCTGCAGTGCTCATAGAGAATTGATCTCTGCTCATTAAGTGTTGTGGCATTGCCACATTAACACCCGCAAATAAGCCCTCCATCAACACCGTAAGCATTGTGTATCTGCTCTCCAAAAGAATACACACACATTACAGCTGCCAGGTATAGACATGTACATTCACCCTGGATGTTCATTCTCAAGTTCTTTTTTTGGACATACGGAGTGATCACTTTCTGCTGCTGCCATAAGAGCATGCTCCTATCTACACCTGTGTTCTGTCATTTGCCACCTGTTCCCGGTATAAGACACAGCACAACGAAAGCAGACATACAAAGCATAGGAGACCACCTCCTCTCCTCCAGCCCCCCACATATCCCAAATCTTTCAAGGCACATGACACTGCCCTCACTCAATCCCACCCACCCTCTGTAAGGGCAAAACAAATACACAACTCTTCTCTGTTAAGCGTCAGTTAAATGCTTGATTCTTGGTGTGCTAGTGAGATAAAAGCATTTTTTTAAACTAACTCCCATTCCTGATGTTTCCATGGGAAATATTAATTCTTTTAAAAAACATTTGCTGATGGGTAAAACCACTTGTTTGTCTTCCCACAGTAAAGGTCAGCTTTAAACCTTCTACCCCTTGGGCAAAGAGATCCCTTGCCCCTTTCTATTAGGTATTAAAGAGTGATTATATGTTTTTTTAGTCATGGAGCTCAAACACTCACTGGTGTGCTTTGGTGTGCTTCCGGCTCCTTCTCTAGCTCAAGTCCATCTTCTCACAAACCAAGATTATTGCCCAAAAAATAATCTGTTAAGTGACTCTCACAAACAGAGGGAAAGGGGGTCGGGATGATTCTAAACTGAGAAATTTAGAACTCCTGTCCATCCCTTCCCACATTGTCCTTTTGCACAGACTGAACCAACGGCTCCTCCTTTGCTCCTGGTTAGTGCTCTGAATCAGAGATGTAAGAGGGCTGAGTCCATCTCCACACCAGCATATCCTCTCCTGCTATCCGGTGTGACTCTGTCTGAATCCGTGATTCGTTCGAAGCCAGGAAGTCCACAGCTCTGTTCCAGACCCGCTTCATTTTTTTCCTGAAAGTAGCAGCAAAATGGAATAGTCATCTCTGCCTTATGTTTTCTTGCTTAGCGCACTTGTCACTGCCAACAAAGTCACTCTTAACCTCCTCCTGTTGCCTCTCAAGACAGAGTAAAGGAGATCAAAGCTAACATTCAGAGCTAAATCTGAGACAGGACGTCAAGGCACAAACTCTTTATACACAGTTCTAATACTGTGGAAGGTGAGCCCTCTACGCTTATAGATTACACACAATTCCAAACCTGAATTGTGGTGCAAGGAGACCGCAATTAGTAATTTTCCCCAAGGACAACTGCAATAACGTTGGCAGAGCTCCCTTAGATTCTAGTGAAGGCAAGGGGCTGGACTCGATGACCTTTCAAGGTCCCTTCCAGTTCTAAGAGATAGGTATATCTCCAATCATCATCATTATTATTATAACACAAAGTGGAACTTGCCCTGTTCTGGATCTGTGTCTAGTTATGCTCCCAACTTTCAGTTCAGGATCCCATGCAGGCAAATGAGCTCAAACCTTTCTGATCAGATCAAACCACATCAGACCTTTTTCCTACCGGTAGTACTGTGACTGATTAAGGATGAGAATGATTAAGGCTTTGTACTTCATAACAGCATGTATCTCAAAGTACCCTACAAAGTAGGGATGATCTCCATTTCACCGAAGAGGAAACTGAACTTTAGAGATAAGGCAAATGGCATTCTGCAGCAAATTAAAAACAGAACCCCGTCTACTAACTCCCCATCTTGTGATCCCGCTACTCAACCATGCCGCCTCCTCGAAGAGCAACAAACCCACCAACCTACCTTAACTGGACAGCATCTCCCATTTACATCTGCCTAATTAGCAATTGCTTTGCTCTGGCCTGCCGGAAACCCAAATTTGATTAGTGATCTTAGTCTCACTCCCATGGCAGGCAATGCACAGAGCCATCCAGGAAAGAGCTACTCTGATGCTCTGGCTACACACTGGATGCCTCATTCTGAAAGGCACAGCACTGCAGTCCTCCTGGCCAGATGATATGACAGAGCAGTGGTGATGTTCAGGATAACATCTGATTCAAGTTTAGATGACGGAACACAAATAGAACACCCCAACACCCAGGAAAATCAAACAAAAGCCAATTTCTGCTTGATATGACAATGACAGTACACCTGTGAGTGTGTTCAAAACACGAGCACTAGGAGAAGAGCTCTGCGTGGCTCGAAAACTCGTCTCTCTTGTCAACAGATGTTGGTCCAACAAAAGATTCTCTCACCCACCTTCTCTCTCTAATATCCTAGGACTGACATGGCTACAACTACACTGCATAGCACTAGGAGTGTCACATTTATCCCCAGTGGATTACAACAATAGTCTGGGTTATGTCAGAATCCTTTACAATCCCAAAGGCTAGACTCATTCCTCTAAAATGCCTCACACTCTGCTCCCCAAGAAGTCTGCTTCCAGTCTGTTACCCACAAAGTGCACTATGACCTGAGCTGAAGGCCCCCTTCCTAAAGGAAAAGAATTTGCTCACCTGCTTTGGGGAGGAATGAGGGTGTCTCGAACATGAAGGATGCCTACATATGGGTATCGCTCCAACCTCTGTTCCCATTCTTTGTAGTGATCCTGGACAGCATCTGTAAGAGGAAACAGAATGGGGCAAAGGGGAGTGAAATTATCTGAAACGAAGAGATCATTTTAAATTAGATCGCCAAAGTGCTGTTGGGTTCTACCTATGATTTTCTTCACCATTTCATACATGGCCTGCTCCTCTTCTTCCATCTTCCGCCAGCGATACTTCAGGAGTAACAGGATCCCCCAGAGGGCAATTAGACCTATGAGTGGACAAACAAAATGGAAGCATGTGCGCTCATATTCATGTGTTCAGTGGATGTTAGCTGCTCTATTTCCTACTCTTCTCAGAGACAGTTTTTATTCTCTGCTCTCCAGGACCTGCCCAGCACTATATCTGTGTTATTCATGTTGTTTATTGTGGCAATCACAACTCATGGGAATTCTGAAACTGACAGTGCCTGGACTCAAACACCCAAGGGGAGGGATTTCTTGGCAGACCTCACCTGTACTGTTCCCTTTCTGCCAGAAAACTCAGGATGACTACTGGTCTCTACAGCATTAAAATTCAAGACATCTCACTTTGACAGAGCCTACCCCACAATAATCCAGAAGAACAGTCAGGCTTCACTGCTCTCGAAATAAGCGGTCAGAAAGGAGAGGAAGCAAGGCCTTATGGTTAAGGCACCGGACTGGGACTCATGATATGCAGATCTAAGTCATGACTTTGCCATTGACCCCCTTTATGACCATGAACAAGTCACTCAATCTCTCTGTGCCTCAGTTACCTATCCGTAAAATGGGAATAATGATACTTCCTTTGTCTGTCTTGTCTATTTAGATTATAGACTCTTCACAGCATGGCAGGAACTGCCTCTCACTATGTGTCTGTACAACACCCAGCAGTTGGGCCCTGATCTCAGCTGAAGCATTTGGGCACTACCACAATACAAATTGACACGGAAATACTACAACTCATTAACAGATGCCAGAAAACTGAATAGTGTTGTACATGGAAGGGGTGAGAACAGAGTCTTTGGACAGGTTATTAATAGACTAACTTTGCAGGCCACCACAACAAATGCTTGAGAAACACCTAAATGAGATGGACAGCTGATGTACTTGCTGATTTGAAATAAAGGAAAAGCACTTACTGCATGACAATGGGTCTCTACAGGTCTCCTTCTATTGCTAGATCACAGGTTAATTAGAGAGAAATTAACTCACCAATTCCTTTAACATTTACCACTAGTTTAATGTGGTTGTGGGAGTGTGTGTAGGGACGGGGAAAGTTCAGCTATTAAGGCTAAGGACTTACTCCAGAAGAAGATGAAAAGGTTCATAATGGCGGTGCTTACTGCCCGGCGGAAACGACAGCCTAACCCCATCCGAGGACGGGTGGATTCGAGGCACACCACCTGGTCTACACTGGTAACCGGTTCTGATGGGTCTTCCCCTTTTAACCTGATGGGGGAAAAGGCAGAAAACCACCCCTGAAGAGTGCACAGACTCCAGCAACAGACTTTAATTAGGACAAGGTGAGCAAACATATTGCAGCAGCTGTAACTCTTTCAGCACACCATGTAGAAAACACTAAAGCATTCTCACTGCTGTCTTTCCAGAACATTTCAATACTGGCTGCTTAGCAAGGGAGGAATATGGCTTTAGAAAAGGCAGCAGGATCAGAACTCCCACTGGTAAACTGAAGTATCCCTCTGCAGACACTTTGACAGCACTTCTCAGTGTGCAGAAGATTAAACTTTAAATTGGATTCCCATCTCTCAGCATAGAGAAATGGAAATGTTTACTGAGTCACTCTTCAGCAGTTGTGCAGAGAGCAGCTGAGAGAGTGTGAATGTCTGTGGAGGCTGCACTGTTTTCCTTGCTACAGACGAGCATAAACAGTTTAGCTGGAAAAGTGACACCAAATCAAATATGGCTAACGTAAACCAGACAACCTTGGAAAACATTTATGGCACAGTTCATAACACAGTCCCAACTTCACTTGTACATGCACTATGCAATCAGATACCCTTTGCACTTATAACACAGATAGATAGATTAATCTACATCTAAGTTTGCTTCCTTATTGGATCTATTAAATCAGATTTTTTTAAAGCTACCAATTCACTGTAGGGTTGTAATGAATAGCCCACTGTAGACAGGCAGACAAATTACTTGAACCCTTAGTCTGGCAGCATGCAAACAACAAGCCATTGGGGGTTATAGTTGTTTAGCTGAGCCTTGCTGTAACTGGAGATACCCAACTGTTTTACAACCATTTAGTCTGATTTATAGTCCAAATCTTAAATGAATGTATAGAACAGGCAGCAGAATTACCAAGCACAACCATCTTATTTTGTTCCGTTTTTACCAGTGCACAGTCAAAATAACTTCACTTAATGTCTGTTAAAAAGCCAATAGCAGTTTTTTAGCAGACTGTACATTCTTATTGAGTTTCATAATGAGCTGCCAAACACTGGATCAATTCGGTGAGCTGTTGATGAAGTTGTCAATAATGCATCTGAAGAAGTGGGTTTTTTACCCACAAAAGCTTATGCCCAAAGAAATTTGTTTGTCTTTAAGGTGCCGCCAGACTTTTTTTTCCCCCCCTAATTAAAGAAACAGAACCCCCCTGAAACATTAGATTACAGCAGTAGCTGTAGGGGGCAGGTTAGGAGAAAAAAACAATGGAATTCTACTCAAGCTATGCCCACAACTCCAGTGTTTCTGCTGAAATGAGATAAATAGCAGTGAAACAGCTAACTATGTTGACATTTAAATCATCATTACTAGACCCCAGAGTTAATACTGAATGTAGACAGGTCATCTCTTTGTGAGTTATGTTAGTATGTCCACTGACTCAGGAAGACAATACTGCACTAGGCTATATTCAGAATGTTATATTCAACTATAAGGGCTACAGGTTTAATATTTTGTTTCCCTGCATCATTAAATCCTTCAGAAACTGATAGAAACATGAAAAGTGCTGGTATGGCATAACAATTCACGCTAGTTCAATCTAATCTCTGATAACTGCAAAGGGGGCAACTTCATATTGCTAATATTTTCCCACCTTGACAGTTCTCCAAAGAAAGTTTGCTTTCAAATAATGTATCTGCATTTTGGTGCTTTAAACTACATTTATAATGGGTCCCTGCCTACAATTAGTGGTTCTTAGTATCTCCCACACAGTCCAAGAGGACATCCAAATGAGACAGGCATAGGAGCCTTTATAAATATACAGAAAGCACTTATATAGCATTTTATATTTTTCAAAGGGCTGAACGAAACCTTAAGCTGATTTTCAGAGGATGATGATTTCTAACTAGACGAAATTCAAGATTGTCAAACACAAATCTTCCTCACTTCCCTCTCAAGTGTTAAAATCATGGCTATCCATGAAGCATAAGAGGTAATACTCTATCTTAGATAGACCCAGCGCCCAGTGACGGTAATGAGAGCCTTTCCATTGATCAGGTATTTTGTTAGTAATACATACTAATGCTGACACACACTGAAGATGCCATTCACACTTTTTTTTTTTTTTAAATAGCAACCTTCATCCTCAGATCGCACAGCATTTTACTAACTAACAGGATTGCTTCAGTCACTAATGACATTCAGTCACCTCAGCGGTGAAATGTGGCTGCACATTAGAACACCGAAGCCCCATTTTGCAGCAGAAATACTGAAGAGAGCAGTATCCAATGAAAAGAGTTGGGGAAAATTTTACAAGGCAGATTCTAATCACACAGATTTGGAACACGGGCAGGACATGTGGACTAATACTTCAAAATTTTTTGCAGCACTGTTGTAGCAGGGTTGATCCCCAGATATTAGAGACAGTCGATGAGGCAATATATTTTGCTGGACTAACATCAGTTGGTGAAAGAGACAAGCTTTCGAGCTACACGGACCTGAAATAGAGCTCTGTGCCGCTTGAAAGCTTGTCTCTTTCACCAACAGAAGTTAGTCTAATAAAAGGTATTACCTCACCCCTAAATCTTGCAGTAAGTGCCAGGGGATCTTTAATAACCACAAGAATTCAGGACCTCAGATTTATCCATCATTTGAAAGACACCAACTCCATGAACACAATGCACCCTAACGCAATGCTGGGACACTGAGTCACCTATCGAATCACCAACAGTTACTGCAGCACGCTATTTTTAATTTGGAGGTTCTCCCATTCAAGTACTGACAACCCCAATCCTGGATTATTTTATGAGATCTAACAGGATAGGTGATATTCCAACAAGCCAATATACACTAAATATCAAATTACGTAAGAGCAGCCAGTGCTGTGAATTATAACGTGAACAGCTTGTACTGCTACTCACTCACCATATCCCTAAATCATTGTTACTGTTCAGTATCCATTGCAGGGCATCTTCAAACTTCTCTGGGGAACTGCCGGTTACATTCTACATAGAAGAATCCATAAGTAGATTAATTCTGCATTCATTTGAGAAGGTGGAATAACATTATTGCCTTACTGTAATGGAAGAAATTGCTCTACCTGCATCCCCCCGCCCCAGATTACCTCTTATCATCAATTTAATTAACTTCGCAAACTGGCAGAGAGGTAAACCAAATCTACACACCGGCCTCAAATCTTGACTATAATTTATAACTTGGTATATCATACATGAAGCACACTGTAAAACAATATTCTCCCTACACTTCTGCTAAATACAACATAATCCTGCTGACAATTTTCTATGAAGAAGTGGAACATTAGGTCAAAGCAGCCTGCCTTCTATCACTTTGGGGTGAGCTGGGAAAAACCTTACTGCTGCCAGTACAGTACAATACAGGGACATTTCTGGCACCAAAAGACTCACAACTAAGGAACAATCATTAGTTAGATTTACAACAGCTAAATCAGTGTTGTCAGAGAGATGGAGTAGAAGATTGTCTTCTGAAAGAAATGCGGAGAACAGGACTGGCCAAAGGAACAGCTGGAAAGACTGGAAAGACTCAGAAACGGATGAAGAAATGAACCAGATGGTACATTGTTTTATAAAGCAATAAATAACTGATAGAAAGACATTTACTACAATACACAACAATTAACACTCATTCCCATCCTACTTACCGCCACATGATCCTTTGCTTCACTAACCAGAACGCATTTACTTTTTAGCTTCTCAGGGTTTCCACACTCAAAACTACCTAGAAAACAAGTCAAGGAGATGGAAACAACCCATAAAAAATCCATAACTTAGACAATCAGGAAATGCCCTGCACGATCTGGAAGCGTTATTCTTTTAGATCAGTTTTAGCTGTAGCCAAAATGCTTACACAGAAGATTGGAATTAAATATTCTAGCCAGATAATGTTATGACCTTTAATAAAATTTGTAGCTACTGTATATAAGCTAAGACAAGGGTTCTCAAACTGGGGGTTGACCCCCTCACAAGGTTCTTATATGGGGGGTCATGAGCTGTCAGCCTCCATCCCAAATCCCACTTTGCAGCCAGTATTTATAATGGTGTTAAATATATAAAAAGTGTTTTTAATTTATAAGGAGGGGTGACACTCAGAGGCTTGCTATGTGAAAGGGATCACCAGTACAGAAGTTTGAGAACCACTGGCCTAAGATTAAGGGCAATCAAATCTACTGCTTCAAGGTATATGCTACCCACCACAGGAGTCATCTCACTCTACAAAACTGCACATTTGGCCAAATGCACTAGGAACACTTTCCATCAGGTATGGTGCATGTTCAACTTGACTGATCAATGATACAGTGGAGTATACCTTCTACTAGAACAAAGACAAATGTTGGAGGAAAGTCCACAAACCCATACCATGAAAACCTGACTTGAAAATAAATCTGAACATACCTATTTAATAACTGTTACTATGCTATTGAGTACAATTTTTAAAAGTGATTTAAGCACTTAGGCGCATAAGACTCACTGAACATGTAAAGGAGTTGGGCTCCTAAGTTACTAAATCCCTTTTCATAATGGAACTCAAGCACTTTTGACAATTCTACGCATTAGTACAATATTAATAAGATTTGCTTGACTGAATAATGAGAAGATATAAGAAACTTCTAAGTGCATTTCCTTCTCCAACATGAAACCGTTAGTCATTGACCTGGGTAGCCACCTGTATTCTAATGTTTGGTTGGACTGTTTTGGCCAGTGTTCTAAGACAATGTTTTATATAAATATATGGAAAAGCTCTGCTGCTGGACTCTGGTATCTTGCAAGCATTTGAGGCACTGGGGTAAAAAAGTTATAAAGTTGAGTATTTGCATCTCAAATTCCCAATACATGATCTGCAAATAACAGCTCCATACAAACACAGGTACCTAGGCAGTGACATATAAATGCATTAGTAAAGCACAATTCACATTTAAAGAAAACATTTTCTTCACCTTTTGCCTGCTTTCTCAGTGCCCCTCAAGTCATTTGCACAAGGAAAATGTCCAGCCAGCTGGGAGATGCAGTTTGCTGAACCCTCCTAAATGCTTTATAATGACAATCAGAACTCACCAGCTTGTATTGCCAGGTAGTTATATAATTCATACAGCATGGTCATTAAAATGTCCTTCTGTTTAGCCTGACAGAACTGAAAGTCAAAAATAAATAATAAACATCAATACATCAATAGCAACAAGCTAGCAATTAGATCAGCCAAAATACAAAAATTAATACTAATAGAAGTGTATGTTCAGTTGCGCTCTACTTCAGCTGGTAAAATTAAAACACAGGATTAATGAGGCAAAAAGTCTCAGGGCCTAATCCTGTAAATTGCTGAGCACCTCCCGTGAAATGCAATTAGTTCAAAGTCCCAAACATCACAGCCTTCTACTTCAACAGCAGCTGAGGGAGCAGTTCCTTGAAACTCAGGTACAGTAAATAGATTTATGATAGACTTCCCCAGAACATCACAAGAGACCAAGTATCAATTTACGAGCATATATCACCACTCTAAATTTGATACAGAAGTCTGTCTCTCTTAATAGTGCATTATGGAATAAATCAGGACTGCATAAACACATCTCAACAGAGATTAGGGATTTAGCTTTATTAAAGCTTCTATTAGAAAAGCTGACTATATAGGTAAAATCTCTGTCACAAATCAAAGTCACTTATGGTACAACTAAAGAAAATAACACCAAGTGATTCAGATCTTCAGTAGTTTAAATCTACAACTTTCAGATTCTATTATACAGTCACAATCTAGTCTGGCCTAAAAACAAAACAAAAAACAAACAAACAGCCTATTAAATCTAACTCTGGTAAACCACTACATTCCTCCTGTAAAATGATACAGGCTATTTGGCAGTGATATTGACAGTAACTGATTTGTGAAATTTGCTAGAATAGTTAACTGTCTGTGAGATGGATGCCCCTACTCTATGGATTTTTAAAAAACGAACTTTAAATTTACACTTACATCATCTGTCCTTGTCTCACAATCCACAGTTAACAGTTTAACTGAGAGAGAGAAGAAAATAAGGGTTAGTCAGCTGGAAAATAAAAACTCTGACAGAGAAAATAACTAGTGATTAAAGCAGTGGTTAAAAATAGCTACTTTTAAAGCATCTGATTCTTCTACCATTCATCCCATTGAGTATTACCTTACCAGTTAAATGGTGCTTTTGAAACAACTAAAGTAGGTCATATCGAAACTTAAATTAGTAACATACACATATCAGGGCAGAAACAAGGAATTTTGTTTAGTAGGCAAATAGGCTGGAGTTTACAAACTATTTTGCAAATAACTCTAGAGACAAATGTTTTATGCTCTTGCCGTATTCACTGACTTTGAGAAAACAGGGCAGTGTGCTCACCTAGTCAATGCACAAAACACATACACTCGTGTTGCGTTTTGGCAACCACACTTTGCAACCTCCTTCCACGTACCCTTTTCCCTCATTTTGGAACCAGGCAAACAACATTTCTGTGAATTTAATCTGCTACAGTAGGGCTATAGGGTGTCACTTTTTTTGGCATATTTAAGCTCAAATATTCTTGGAGGTAAGCAGCAGAAGGCAATTTCAAGTCTTGTACTTTTGAAGTGGACAAGATCAAGGACACTGGATGACTGTGCTTTGTAGAAAGTGACATTAAAACAGATGATGGGCAATTACATGGGTAGTACATCATTATGATGGAGGATCATAAAATATGTCTTCAGTGCTAGATGAAAATTTAACTCCCCATAAAAATCTATGGATTTGAAGAATCTCAAGCCAAGTTCACCTGAGAGGAAAGAAGAAAAAAAGAAAAAAAAACCCACCCACAAGACACTTTTCCATGACTAACAAGGTGTCCCAGGGATTGGGGAGACAAGAGGCAAAGACAACACATGAAGACAAGGAGAAGAAAAATAAATGCAGTGAAGATGGACAATAGAGGAGATGGAAAAAAGAGAGGACTGAAGAGGAGAGAGGAAAAAGGGGGAAGCGATTTTAAAAAGTGTTTAATCCCCCACGTACGGTTCTCCTCTGCCCCCAGAAGCCAGCCTGGCCCGATCATCTTCACCCAGAGGATGCCCAGGAAAATCACCAACAACACCAGGGTGGCCAGGTACAGGAACCAGGACAGGTAGAACTCCAGACCCTTACCCTTTCCTACTGCACCCTGCTTGGGGGCTTCCCCTGTCAACTGACTCGTGGAGGTTAACCCTTCTCCCCCTGTCTTCCACGGGATCCTGCGGATTAATCCCCCTGCTACTGTTGCTATCCCCCCCTGGGTGCTGGGCGTTAACCCCCCATCTCTTGTCCACCACTGGGTGCTGGAGGTTAACCCCCCATCTCCTGTCCTCCTCTGGATGCTGGGTGTTAGCCTCCTTTCTGTCTCCCATTGGGTGCTGGGGGTTAGCCTCCTTTCTGTCTCCCATTGGGTGCTGGGCGTTAGCCTCCTTTCTGTCTCCCATTGGGTGCTGGGCGTTAAACCAACATCTCTTGCTCTCCACTGGGTGCTGGGGGTTAACCCCTTTTCTACACCTCGCTGGGTGCTGGGGGTTAACCCCACATCCCTCATCCCCCACTGTGTGCTGGGGGTTAACCCAACATCCCTCATCCTCCCCTGGGTGCTGGGGGTTAACCCGACATCCCTCATCCTCCCCTGGGTGCTGGGGGTTAACCCGACATCCCTCATCCTCCCCTGGGTGCTGGGGGCTAACTCCCTTTCTGCCTCCCACTGGGGCCTGGGGGCTAACCTGACATCTCTGGTCCCACACTGGGAGCTGGGGTTGAACCCTCTTTCTGCCCCCCACTGAGTGCCGGGGGCAAGTTCCCCAGGGGCTTCTGTCTTCCCCAACTGGGCCCAATGGTTTAACCCCTCTGCTACATCCCTGCGGGGGAGCTGGTATCCATCATCTTCCTCGTCCGAGCCCTCCTCCGCCTCCTCCTCACTGTCCCCACGGCCCTGGCTGTGGGCGCTGTGTGCCTGGGGGCTGGGGCTGCGGCGAGGGTGGGAGGCCGAGGCCGGCTCAGGCCTGAAGGCGCTGCCCGTGCTCTGGCTCCTCCGGCCGGCCGCCCCCTCCGCCCGCAGGCGCCTCAGTTTCTTCACGTAGAGCTCGCGGGTGGAGTCGGTGATGGGCCCCGGCTGGAAGCCCAAGGCCCGCAGCTCCCTGCCGAGCTCGGCGTCTGACAGGCCGGCCATGCCGGGGGCTGCTGTCTTCCCCGTCTGGGGCCTAGGCAGCCCCTCCGCCCGCAGGCGGCCCAGCTTCTTCACGTAGAGCTCGCGGGTGGAGTCGGTGATAGGCCCCGGCTGGAAGCCCAAGCCCCGCAGCTCCCTGCCGAGTTCCGCGTCTGACAGGCCGGCCATGCCCGGAACCGCCGCCCAAGCGGGACCTGGGCCGGAAGCGCTCTGTGAGAGGGGAAGCGAGGACCGCCATCTTAGGAGAGGCAGAAAGGCGACCTCTAGTCTCCATCGTAGGAAGGTCAAGGTAAGCGCTATGTAGCGCCCAGCCTGGCTAATACGCCAGCCATCTTGGAAAGGTCGAATGGTCCCAAACGCCTGTCATGGACGCCATCTTGGAGAGGTCAGAGCTCCGGTCCCAAGGGCCCGCTCTCAAGCCGCTATCGTGCAGGGGCTGGGAGGCTGTTTTCTGCCTTGCAGGGGAAACAAAGTTAGACACAGGGGGATAGGGGGACCAGATGTCCTGATTTTATAGGGACAGTCCCGATTTTTGGGTCTTTTTCTTATATAGGCTCATATTACCCCCCAGCCCCGTCCTGATTTTTCACGCTTGCTGTGTGGTCACCCTAAAGGGGGGTAGCGTAGCCTTTTATTTGTGATTGCTCCAGCTAGATGCCCTCGTGTCACTGCTTCCGATGACCCATCGGTGGCACAGTGCATTGCAGGGCGGTGACACTTGGCCACCACGTTGCACTGCAGAGCGTGACCGAAGAGATGTTGCATTGCCATGGGGCAAAGCTTTGGTGGCAGTGCCATCCTGGGGGCAGGTGGGGCTTTGGCGCCAGGCTACCGAGTGGTATAGTGGTGGCTCTTGCTGCTGCAGGGTAACAGGCGGACACTTCTATGCACCTTGGCATTGTTATGGAACAGCCTCTTGGTACCCTATGCCATTGCTGAGCAGGTTACTCCTTTATGCCAGTTTCAATACAGCAAGAAGTTGTGCTTGAGGTGTCACCAGGGTGCACCAGATTTGTCCACGAGATAAAACCCAGGCACCCTAAATTGTCTCTGTTTTAAAAGCAGTCTCTCTTGTGCCATTTTATATTCCCAGTGAACACTTGTTTAGTGATCAAAGATAGTGGAACAGGCAGGAATGGCCCTCACCTGAGGAGACCCAGCTTTGAGAACTGCAGACTGAAAATAGTTTGACATCAGTGAATCCAGAAAAGTTTGGTAACTCTACCCCTTCTCACGCCCATAGTGGTGTGTCTTCCTGTGTTCATTGACAACTGATATCACTGGTGCAATAACAACAGTGGGGAACTTGCCAATAGTTGACATTTGTGAAGAGAAAGAGACAGCTCTTAACTCCAGATGTCCCTTCTCAATTCTCACCGGTCCACCTAACTTTCTTCTTGTCGAGCCCCCTCTCAGCTGTCATCAACCCTTCTTGAATGTATTAATTTAAAGTATGAATCTGCACCACTGAAGCTGATGGGAGCAGGAGCAGGCCCCTCAGATTTATTGGAGGAAAGGGAGTTGTTTGAAGCTTATAACGGAAAAACCCAGCTTTGATTTGAAAATTAAATTTGGCATCAGTGATGTCGAGTAATTGCTTTTTGCTGTTGCATATAATAATATAATCAAAGTGGCTGAAATATTGTTTATTCTTGGAATGTTATTAAAGGTAACGAGGACCTTGTGACTAATGCACATGCACAGTGCCTACATAGGAGTTTTTATGATTAGAGCTATGAGGACCACCAACCCGCCATCTGATATTAGCAGCAGTGTGTAACTGCCAAGCTGGGTAAAATAATTGTAGTGATCACATGTTGCTGCTTTTCTGGAATAGAACGTAATAACCTTAGAATAGATGTTATAGGTATGCATGTATATGCATGCTCACACACACATTGGGGCGTGCTCCTGCTTTGTGTCCTCACAGTTATTCTAGGTGACATCAGCTTGGCACTGTCAGAGTGCTAGTATGTTAAAGCCTATCACAGTTGGTTCCATCAGTACAAAAATCTTCTTTTTTCTCCTCCCCTCAGTTACACAGTTTAGGGTCCCTTTAAGTTGAGAGGAGACCTTTGAAGTGTGAAACATTTCTGCTGGATTCTACCGGGTGCAGTTGGCTGGATCAGCAGGCAGAACCATTACAGAATCTTGTCATCTGATTAGAATTTGCATCTTGTACAGTTCCAGGGAGTGATTGTGCCTTTGATTTTATTTGATGTTTTAAATAAGAGGAAAAGTTGGTATGGTTGCTTCTGTCTCCTAGTATCCTCCTTTCATACTCATTTTGCTCTCGTCACTTATTACAATTTAGGCCATCAGAGCAAGCCATTCTAGGTCTTCCTGAAGAAGGTGGTTGCAAAATACATTACAATTTAGTTAGCAAACACAAACACCCGCTTAGCAGACACCAGGCGGTCCAGTGAAGAATCACACTCCATTCTGCTGGGAAGTCTGGAAGTGCTAATCTTAGCCTCCTGTGTTCAATAACTGGAAAGCACAATTAACAGCTAATAATTTGGAGCCATGTAAATACAGAATGAGAATATTCTGCTAATGCCCCATTTCTGCAGACTCAGGGGTTTTAGCTAGTTTGGATAAACTCAGGCCACGCATGCAGACTTCAAACCTACCCAAGCATGCAAACCCAGTCCAAATACCACCCATTTTAAGGGCACCTCTCCCTAGTTAAGAGACCAGGCCAAATTCATGCCTACTGCAACCTCACGTGGATGTCATTGAGGATATGCCAAGAATGAGTCTGGCCCAGCATTAGGATTCACTGGGTGACTGCCTGTCTTCAGAAACCGCCCTGAAATATAGACTCATGGACTTTAAGACCAATCTTCAATCCTGCCCCCATCTATTTTAACGGTCTATATTCTTTAAGCAACTGATTGTTTTGGTCCCGTGAGTGAACATTTAAGACAGGTTTCATTATAATTCCTCTTGGCTGTTATCTTTGCAATTAAATGGCAGCTACAGTGGGATAATTATATAGATAATTATGGGCTGGGTTGGCCCATCTTTGTCAGTGAGTAGAGGGTCCCAGAACTGGCTGGTGAGGAAGTGTGGTGGGGGTGTGTGTGTGTGGAATGGATTTGTGGCTCCATCACTTCATCCCTACAGATACGAGAGAATGGATGAGGAATGCGTAGGGGCTGACCATATGCAAGACGAGGCCTCCATCCCCTGTGTAGGACAAGGGAGGCTGTCACCCTTGCTCCTTCTGTGGAACCCAAGCCCCCCTTACAGAAAACTAGTGCACACTGAGTCTCGTGGAGTGACCTGGCTACCCACTTACCCTTGCCAAAGGTGCACAGATACCACGGTGATGGGCACCGTCTAAGATGATAGATGGGTACTTCTGTTTGAGGCTGTAGATTGGCCTGTAGTACCATTAGCTGCTAAGCAGCTACCTGTTTTTTTCCCAGTGTCTCACCCAGAGTGCAAATTAGAGATACTGTTGGGTCTGCTAGTTGTAATTTCTACGGGCCCTTTTCTGTCACTCCTGCTCACGTTGTGTGGTACCATAGTCCATGAGTAGCCTCACTGATTTCAAAGGGGTTACATGCAGAGTGAGGTGCCACCCAGTGTGCGTACAGATGGCAGAATCAGGCCCTAAGAAGTTTGCAGAGACAGGCTGAAATGTTCAAAGCCACCTAAGTTTGAACCCCCAGTTCCCATTAAAATTAATAGAAACTGGACCTTCAAATCCCTGTGGTGACTTTGAACATCCCTGCTTTAGTTACTGAAAGATTGACCATGGCTGAGACTAATGTGGCCATATGGTGGGAGCAGGGAGAAGTTATTCCCCCCACAGCAGCATGACTGCATTAGATCTGCTTAGACTGTGGTAGCGGGCCAGCCGGAGCAGCTTCTCTGATGCTCCCTACCTGAACAGAGAGGAAGGTTTGAGTGAGCAGATAGATGTGGAGTCATGGATGCACCATCCCCATGCACCTCCTGGATGCAGGGGGCAGGGGGAGGGGGAGTATCCCACATCACGAAAAGGGGTGTAGCCGATTAACTCCCACCCAGTACAAGAGGGAAAGTAGTTCCAAGCCCTGACCCAGCTCTTTCTAGTTACATGGTTAATTGGCGACACCCCTTGTTGTGGTGTGGGATACTCTTCACTTACACTGGATACTCACAGGGTATTTGTGCCTGCCAGACACCCTATCAGTCATGAGCGCAGCACAGGTGCGACTGGAACTTTTCTGATCTCTGGCCAGATTGTGTGACATGTCTTGAGTCTGCCTGGCTTTCTGAGAAGGTTAAGGCCCTGTATTTAGTTCCTCTTTTTCATTTCCCAACTCTCCAGCTTAGCTAGAGAAAAATGTGATCAGTTTCTTGAGAGGTGAGTTCACAGCTACCCACGTATTGGCTTGTGGTAAGGTAATGGAGTTTGCTGCCCTGGAAACTGGATGAGCTGCTGCTAGCAAAAGGAATGATTTGAGCTGATGGTGGTAATCGAATGCTGACAATAGGAGGAAAAAGGGAAAGGAAAAGAACTGACACTTCTAAGCAGCCGGCCGGGATGCTGTGCATACAGATAGGTGTTGGGAGCTGGCTTTCTGTTTGGTTCATTAGAGGGGTGCAAATCAGAGGCACGAAGGTTGAAGGAAAACAGGAGTGTGTGTACAGAGCACCAGCAGAAAGGAGAAGGCTAGTTAAAAGGACCCTGTCAAAATAGGTCAGGCCTAGAAAGGGGCCCGCTCTGATGATGGTGAGGGTTAGAAAATTGACTGTACAGATGTCCCCTTCTTACAGCTCAGAACTGTTTCATGTGTGTATTTGGAGCCAGATCAGCCAGACAGGGACAAAAGTATGTTCTCATTCTCTCTCTCTGTAACTCCTCTTAGCCCTGCAGAGCTAGTGGAGAGAGAGCTGAGTTCTACTCTGGATTGTGCCTCAGCTGAAGAGTCATGAGCTACGTGCTGACTGGCAAAGCCATCTTCTGCCCAGGTAAAAATCTGAAGTGGGAGGTCGCACCCTTTAGAGCCACAACTGGATCTCATGTGTCCTGTATGGGAGACAGGGTCAACCATGTCCATGGTACCAACCACCCCTCCCTTAGACTCCATGGAAGTCTCCTCAGGTTGTGGGCTCCACCCCGGGGCGGTGAGATTTTGCCTCGGCCCCATTGCCAGCCCTGAGGACAAAGCTCAAGTTGCTATACCCAGAGGCTCTTTTGGGGAACCTCCTCTGCACTGGGCAGTGTCCCTGCATGGGGGGAGCTCTGGGAGCATCTACCAATTGGGGAAGCCCTCACAGGGCAGCGTCACAAAGAGCTGAGTGAAAGAGATCGGGCAGGTGCAGCCTTGTGCCCGGAGCAAGTATGAGACCCACACAGCTGTCAGAAGATCTGCAGAGCTTGGGAGCAGAACCTCATAGGTCTTTCTTCAAAAAAAGCCTCATCCAGTTTTCCTTCCCTGTCCCGTGGTTTTCCTCTCATAGGAGGGAACAGCTCAGGTTTGTAGTGAATGCACCATTAAGAACAACAGACCAATCTCTGATCTCACTTACATTGTAAATCTGGTAAGTCAGTGAGCCAGATCCTCAACTGGTGCAAACTGGGCTAGCTCCATAGAAAGCCAAAGATCCTGCCCTATGAGACCGTACTGTTTTCATTTCAGCCTTGCTGAATGCATCACATTCATTATCTTCCCTCCTCAGATTCAATTACCAGTGATTTTATAGTGTAACCTGCCCCTTCAGCAACAATCTCTGCAAAACTCCAGCTATGTTAGCCTGATCAGTCTGTGCAGTGGAAATATGAGTTTGAATTGCATGTTAAAGTTGGTAAGCACTCCTGACTACATGTACTGTTACATGGGAGGAGATTTATCTTCTCCTAAGGGGGGACTGGCTTTCAAAACACAAAGTACAGAGCAGTTCCAATTGCATGTGTGTTATTTTGGCACTAACACTGCAACTATTTAAATGATCCACAGTGACAGCAGAATTTATGTTAAATTAGGAGGATAAAATTGGATTGGAATTGGATACTTGTCACTCAGACATATCATTTGTCTCACTATTTCCCACCTTACAGATGTTAAATTCATGGTACCTATGGAGTGACTGTTCTTAATTGAGCAATAGGCATGTAAATGCATTGTAATTAACATTACATTAAAGTGGAATTAATCATTTACATTCAGTTGTGTTTGCAAAGTAGAACTAAACATGGATCTGTGTGTGTTATTGCACGGCAGAAGTGAGAATGGACCATAAGCCGTGTGTACTCACAGTGTAGTAGCTATGCGTAAAGTGCACGTGTCAGTAAGATGGATCTTCATATAGTTATGGTGAATTGCCAGTATTACCATGATGTGTGGTCCAGCAGGAGGGAGTGTTCTGTAGTGATTAAAGCAGGGAACAGCGAGTCAGGACTTCTGGGTTCTGTTCCCAGCTCTGGGAGAGTGTGTCCTCTGGTGGTCAGACTGGGGAGCAGAGAGTCAGGACTCCAAGGCCTATTCCAAGCTCTTGAAGGCAACATCCTCTAGTGATTAGACCAGGGATGGAGAGTCAGAACTCAGGGGTTTTGCTGTTTGACCTTGGGCAAGTACTTAACCACCCTCTGCCTCAGTTTCCCCATCCGTAAAACAAAATCAACAATATTTATCCACATTGGGGTGAATGACCCTAATTACTTAGTGTATGCAACGTGCCTTGAGCTCTTCACACAAAAGCTGCTATTCTATATACCTAGAAAGCATCATGATGTAGAGCCATTTTGATTCTTTCATGCACTTAGAGCTTGTCATCTGATTATTAAAGACATTTGAAAGAAACAAGTCATTTATTTAATTCATCTGCACATTTTATTAGCTCGCATCAGATTTTTTTCTTTTGCAGCACTTCACCGAGTTAATCTTGCAGAAGCGTAGACCTGTAGTCCAGCAGCCAGCATCACCCTGCTCTTCTGGGTCTGAGGATATCAGTTACCTGCAAGGTGAGGAAAGAACAAATTCAGTCCTTCATAGGTTTATGTGTGTGTGTATATATACAACTCAATGCCACACATGTGGATCTGTGAATGTCTGGCGCTATACAAAGTCAACAGGACACTAAGGATCTTCCTCAAGAACTCACTGGGACTATGGAAGACAACACTGGAAGTCAACTCAAGGCAGCTTGCACAAGTGGCCATCAAGTGCGGCATATACCAAGGTGATGCACTGTCCCCGCTGCTGTTCTGCATAGGCTTAAACCCCTTCAGCCAGATAATGACAAGGACTGGATACGGGTACAGGTTCAGGAGTGGAACTACCATCAGCACCTCCTCTACATGGATGACATCAAGCTGTATGCTAAGAATGAACGAGACATCGACTCGCTAATCCACCTGACGCGGATCTACAGTGAGGATATCGGGATGTCATTCGGACTGGAGAAGTGTGGTCGGATGGTAGTGAAGAGAGGGAAGGTAGTAAAGACTGAGGGGGTGGAACTACCAGCGGGCCACATAGCAGACATACAGACCAGCTACAAGTACCTTGGCGTTCCACAAGTCACATGGAAACACGATGAGGAGGCAAGGAAGACAGCAACATCCAAGTATCACCAAAGGATAAGACAGTCCTGAAGAGCCAGCTCAGTGGGAGAACAAGATCCACGCCATCAACAGATACGCCCTGCGGTCATCAGATACCCTGCCGGTATTAGTGAGCTGGCCAAAGGAGGACATGGAGGCTGCTGATGTGAAGACCCGGAAGCTCTCACAATGCACGGAGGTTTCCACCCCAAGTCCAACACCCAAGACTGTTAGCCGGAAAGAAGGCAGGTGGGGCTTGGTGAGCGTCAAAGCCACTGTCCTGGACGAAACCCAGAAAATCCAGGAGTACATAGTAAGATGGCCCCAAAGTGAGCTGCTGAGAGAATGCCTGAGGCAGCAGCAGACATGGAGGAAGACCAAGCGAGAGAAGTGCCATGGCAAGACAAGACCCTGCATGGATGTACCATCGACAGATAGCTGAGGTGTGCTGACATGGGAAATCCTACCAATGGCTGGAAAGGCTGGACTAAAAACAGCACTGAGGCACTGATCATAGCAGCACAGGAAACAGCCAGAGCACCGATCATTGAGCAGGGTCTACCACTACTAGAGAGGACCCAAGGTGCAGACTGTGCAGAGAGGCCTCAGAGACAGTCCAACACATAAGTGGCAGATGTTAAGGTGCAGGCAAGAACAGCATACACTGAATGGCACAACAAGTGCTGGCTATGTTGTACAGGAACATCTGCAGAGCGTATGGGCTAGACCCTCCAACCAGATGGGAGATTCCACAGAAGTGTAGAGAATAGCAGGACTAAGATTCTGTGGGACTTCCAGATCCAGACGGACAGCAATCAACCAGACATCGTGGTAATAGACAAGACCAGAAGACAGCGTGGTGTAGATATAGCAGTGCAAGTGACAGCAACATCGGAAGAAGAATCATGAGAACTGGAGAAGTACCAGGGCCTGAAAGAGGAACTAAGAGGATGTGGAAAGTGAAGCCAAAGTTGGTCTAGTGGTGGTAGGAGCACTCGGGGCTGTGACTCCTAGCTGGTGAGTGGCTCCAACAGATCCCAGGAACAACATCAGAGCTCTCTGTCCAGAAGAGTGCAGTGCTAGAACAGCTAAGATACTGCGCAGAACCCTCAACCCAGTCTCTGGTAGAGGACCCGAGTGAGGAACACATACCACCCATAGGGGTAGAGAGGGAATTTAATATATATTGTGATACAGCTGCCAGGCAGCATAAGATGTAGCAGGGCTTTTGCTGCCGGGAGGAAGTTTGCTTTAGATTAATGCGCTGTGGCCAATTAGAGGCACCTGATTCAGTTTAGAGCAACCTAGAGTTCAGATTCCTGACTCCAATTAGAGCACTGACTCCAGTTAGTGACACCTGACTCCAGTAGAGCACTGACTCCAGTCATGGATATAAACCCTGCTTCAGTCAGACAGAGGTGGTAGTTAAGGAGAAAGTTGGATTTGAGCAGAGTGAAGATTGCATAAGAGAAGAGTTTGTCCAGAGAGAAATAGAAGTTGGAGGAGTGCTGCGGTGGATTGGAAGCCCAACAGAAACCCTAGGTAAGGGCACCAGGCTGTATAGAAGAGAGGCGAGAAGCCTTCACAAGCTGACAGGTATTGAGAGGAAGTAACCCAGGGAAGAAACGCTAGTCAAGTGTTCACCACAACCCCAGGGCCCCTGGGTTGGGACCTGGAGTAGAGGGCGGGCCCAGGTCCCTCCCTCTCCACTCCCCTCCTCCAAGGACACTAGGGGAGTGATTAAGAACTGGTTCAGAGGCAAGCAATATCGCCCTGAACCTACCCCAGAGAAGAGAAAGCGCGAGACCCAGAGAACAATACCGGCAATTTGCCACAATATATATATATATATATATATAAATTTTCCAGTCCTTTATAAGCCATGCATACACTGCCCAGTCTTTTATGTACAATGTCCTGTCCTTTATAAGCCTTATACAGTCCTATACAAGATTCACTCCACAGTTCCCAGTCCTTTGCATACAATTCCCAATCCTTTATAAGCCTCACGTACAATTTTCAGCCCTTTTCAGATTTATGTGCAATCCCCACCCTCCTCAGCTTCCACTCTGGAAGAAATGATGACAAACTGAAACCAGCACAGTTGAATTGGAACAGTAATCCCACAGAATGGGTGGAAGCCCTGTTGCTAGGGTTATTTAAACCTAGACTGGATAAAGCCCTGGAGAATTGACTGTAAATCATGATCCCGTACTGCTCCCCAACAGTGCGTGCATAAATTAAATAACTTACTGTCACAGAATTTTTCTGCCTCTAGTTTTTACATACCGAGGGCCAGCTTATCAGAAGAGCTCAGAGCTAGGCTTTCAAGTGCTCAGCAACACAATCGGGGCCTGAGTTTCAGAATTCAGCTCACATTCAGACACCTAAATAGAGGCCAGAAGTCCAGAGAGCTCAACACCTAACTCCTTTGAAAATCTGGCCTCGATTGCAGGTGCTGAGCAGTTTGGCCACTGTGGCCTAATTTATGGATGCTGCATTCTGCTGAAAATTTCACCCTAAAGCCTGAGATCCTTAGTTGTTACTCGCTGTTTACTTGGGGCTGGATTGTGCAGTCCTTTTGCATACTGCTCTGCTGAGCTTTTAGTCACGTAGTCCCATTGGTGGGGCGATTTGTGTATGTGCAGAACAGTGTGAATAAGAGATGTGTGATCTGGCCCTATGTTCTCACTAAGGCAAACCTCATTGACTTCAGGGCCGAACAATTAGAACCTCAATTAGCCCTTAAGTTTTTAAGTACAGCAATGTTCCCCAAAATACCTACAACTTGGCAAAACCAACAGCCTGGTTCTGATCTCTGTCAGACCCCTGTAAACAGAGAATATTTGCACTGAAGAAACTGGAGATACACTGATATGTAACTGTTATAAAGGTATGATCCAATGCTCAAGGGAGACACTGGAAAGTCTCCCTTTGACTTCAGTAGGTGATGGGACAGAAAGCAAAGGCTAAATTGTGGCTGTGCCATAAGCCCCATGTACAGAACAGCGCTGAGTTGTGCTGTCTAAGCAGTAGACTGTGCCCCCTAGTTTCTCCTCCTCTGTGGAGGGGAAGGGAACTTACACGGTGTCAGACTTACAGCTGGTGCAGTGTGTCATGACTGTACCTATATTTTCCCCTTGTGGTCCAGCAAAGGTACCCCCTCTAGGCTCTCAGCCATCTCTTCTCCTGGGTGCAGATGGATTTTTCTCTCCCTCCTGACCGGGTTTTACCAGGCTGCACAGTCCCCTGCCTATACTGTGAGTTCCTCAGAAAGTCAGACTGACTAAACAGATCTGCTTTGCTTCTTCCCAGAGGCTAAAAGGAACGTAATTGCCCACAGGTACAAGCTACTACGCAGCCCTTTCTAAGCAAGCACATTTATTCTTAAGGCGAAAGCATTATAGAGAAAACATTAAACACTAAAAGAACCTACATATGTGCTAATAAGCCTATCAGAGATCACCACCCCCCTCCTCAAGTTCAACAAGGGCTCTGGTAGGAGTCAGCCCTTCCAACCCCACCACGGGGCTTTTCTTTGGTTATAACTTCAGAATATTTTTTGCTCAGAACAAGAACCCCCATGAATAGGTCAAGTCCTTCCAACCCTTTCCAGGAAGGATTGGGGTGTCCCTGGGACAGAAGGTCCTGTCCAGTTGTTGGATCAGAAAGTAGGCCTAGAGTCACTTTAAACTCAGGCTATTTTTCCGAAAGTCTTCTGGTCTCTAGAGAATCCAGTCTGAGCCAGTATAGGTGAGCCCTCCCAGGGGTGGGACCTCTCGTGAGGTGAATTTGCCTCATCACCAACCCCTGTTCTTAGCTACTGGAGAGCTCCCTCAGGGAATCATATACAATCCCTCGCCCACAATGATGCACAACATTTAATACTGTAAGATCACCCATAGATATGCCATCTCTGACACACAGAGGATGCCCCCAGCATGCTGACACAACTGCACTGATTGCATTGTGGGGTGGAGCCGAAGCTCCACTCACATATGTATGTGGACTGGCAGCCCCATTGAGGCTGCCATCCCCTCTGCGCTGGTACCCCTGGTGTGAGTAGAGAGCTCAGTGGAGTAAGGGGGAGTCTTACACCCTCTTTTAGTCCCCTGGGTTGGTGCGTAGGATGAGCCACACTCTGGCCTTAAGGGAAGAGAGAAGCAGACTCAAAAACCCAGTATTTAGGTACCTAACTCCCACTGAGTTCCCCTTAGCTATTCAGTGCCACACCTGGGCTGGCCTGCAATGTGCGATTTGCTCTTAATGCACATTCAGGAGGAGAAGGCAGCTCCTCTGCCTTGCTTTTATGCGGACACATTTTCAAACGGCTGGAACAATGTGTTCGCAAGATTGTCCCCTGGCCACGGAGGAGGGTCATGAACGCGGGGAGCAGTACCAAGGGTGGCTGCTTGGAAATGGTGCGATGTCACTGTAACGATCAACAGCAGCACCGAGAGACCATCTGCGCAATGAGAAGGGAGCTTAATGTTCTTAAGCGCAGAGTGTATCCATGGTGGAACGGGGGGACAATGAGGATTCTGTAAAGGGAGCAAACATGACACAAAAGCCATTCCCACAATACAAATATCACAAGGGGAGGGAGAGAGGCACAGTTCAAGTTCCTTACAGTACCATTTCGAGCTTCCAGTAGCATCTCAGTTAGCAGTTCCTCCAGGACGTGCTGATATTTTTCCAGCTGCCTAGCATCAAGCCGCATTCCAGTTTCTCCAGGAGCAGTCAGCTGTGAAGGAAAGCATGGTTAACAAAAAAAGGAAAATGGAGTAGAGGGAGATGGATAACCACACCTCCTACTTCATCAGTGTTGAAGAACAAGGGATCTTGTGCACAGAATTAAGTGCTACAACTTGCTGGAGTTTTCCTCCTCAACCCCGTAGCCAGCCACTGGAAGTTGTAGCACGAAAAATAAGCTGTAAGTTCCGTCACATGGACTAAAGCTAGGCTGATTTAGTCTCCTATTTGGGGCTTGATCATGCACTGTTCAAATCAATGCTAGTTTCCCCATGGACATGAATGAGAAGAGGGACTGCACCCTTAGCAGGGGCGGCTCCAGGCACCAGCGCTCCAAGCGCGTTCCTGGGGCGGCAAGCCATAGGGGGCGCTCTGCCAGTCGCCGCTAGGGCAGCAGACAGGCTGCCTTCGGTGGCATGCCTGCGGAGGGTCCGCTGGTCCCGCGGTTTCCTGTGGGACCAGCGGACCCTCCGTGCTTGGGGCGGCAAAATGTCTAGAGTTGCCCCTGACCCTTAGTATGGTGGACATTGACGTGGACTGGGTCTTCATAAGAGATAAGTTGCCTTGAGGGCAGTCCTTGAACTCTTTACTCACTCTTGGGTTGCTAGAAGTCCCAGAGTTTCAATCCATTGGGTCATCCAGATGTTCGCTTGGAAATGTAGGCTGGATAGGCCACTGGCAATGAACAGCATACGGCCTCTGCAATTAGCAGAGGTCCCAAAGGAGAAAGTGATCCTTGAACTTGATAACCCCCCGTGTTGCAACTCTTTCTCAGGCCAGTTGTTCTATTGACTCCGATGCCTGAGTAAGAGCTGTAGGACGAGGCACGTTTCTGCATCCAGCACCTCAGGACAGCTGTTGCTAGGATGTAACAAAAATGAATGAGTTGCTCAGGCCATATTTGGGGGTGCTGGTCAGACACGAGGATGTGCCTGGTATTTAATGTTTAAGACTGAGAATGCTCAGAGTTTAGACACTAATATTAGACAGTTTTGGAAGAGCAGATGTGTTAACTAATATCCTGGCTAAATTCCAACTCAGTTAGACTTTACATCCTACTCAGCTACATTTCCCATGGATCCACATTCTTTCTCCTTCCCTTTTGCTGCTGATGAAGAATAGTGATGTTTCCAACTCAGAAGTGGCTACATTGCCTGGTGGGTGAAGCTATCCCTGCACTCTAATAGAGAAGCCCAATTTTCTAACTTGGGTGACTGAACAAACGTGCCTCTGAGGGCTCCGATCAGCACACTGATGCCTAAAAAAACTTGGACTTTCAGAAAACCTTTGACAAAGTCCCTCACCAAAGGCTCTTAAGCAAACTGAGCAATCATGGGATAAGAGGGGAAGTCCTCTCCTGTATCACTAACTGGGTTAAAGACAGGAAACAAAGAGTAGGAATAAATGGTCAGTTTTCAGAATGGAGAGAGGTAAATAGAGGGGTACTCCAAGGATCTCTGCTGGGACCAGTGCTGTTCAACAAATTCATAATGATCTGGAAAAAGGGGTAAACAGCAAGGTGGCAAAGTTTGCAGATGATACATAATTATTCAAGATACATGTTAAGCAGACTGTGAAGAGTTACAAAGGAATTTTACAAAACTAGGTGACTGGGCAACAAAATGGCAGATGAAATTCAGTGTTGATAAATGCAAATTGGAAAACATAATCCCAAATATACACATGAAATGATGGGATCTAAATTAGCTGTTATCACTCAAGAGAGAGATCTTGAAGTCATCGTGGATAGTTCTCTGAAAACATCTGCTCAATGTGCAGTGGCAGTCAAAAAAGTGAACAATGTTAGGGACCATTAGGAAAGGGAAAGATAATAAGACAGTAAGTATCATAATGCCCCTATATAAATTAGTGGAATGCCCACACCTCAAATACTGCATGCAGTTCTGGTTGCCACATCTCTCAAGAGTTATATTAGAAATGTAAAAGGTACAGAGAAGGGCAACAAAAATGATTAAGGGTATGGAACAGCTTCCACATGAGGAGAGATTAAGAAGACTGGGATTGTTCAGCTTGGAAAAGAGACAACTAAGGGGGAATATGATAGAAGTCTATAAAAATCATGACTGGTGTGGAGAAAGTGAATAAGGAAGTGTTATTTACCCCTTCACATAGCACAAGAACTGGGGTCACCCAATGAAATTAATAGGTGACAGGTTTAAAACAAAATAGAAGGAAGTATTTCTTCACACAATGCACAGTCAACCTGTGAAAATCATTTCTAGGGGATATTGTGAAGACCAAGAGCACAGCTGGGTTCAGAAAAGAATTAACTACATTCATGGGGAATAGATCCATCAATGGCTATTAGCCAAGATGGTCAGGGATGCAACCCCAAGCTCTGGGTGTCCCTAAGCCTCTGATTGCCAGATGCTGGGATGGGATGATAAGGGACGGATCACATGAGGATTGCCCTGTTCTCTTCATTCCCTCGGAAGCACCTGGCACTGGCCACTGTCAGAAGGAAGAATGCTGGGCTAGATGGCCCAATATGTTCTTATGTTCTAAAACAGGGTATTTTTCTGCCCCAGAGTGCTGATTTAAGAGTCCAACAGTGAAGCTGGATGGACTGAAGTTTGTAAACTTGGTACACGCGCTACAAGGTCCTTAGGAATCCTGCAGGTTCAAAGGTGCTGGACAATTCACAGTGATAACAAGCCTACTTTAGTAAATATCAAGAGAAATCCCAAACCAAAAGCCAGACGCAGACTTGCAAAATCCTGAGCAGCAGTGGGAGGTGTTTACTGAGAGGCAAGTAAAAGATCAGTAGATTTTTTCACTATCCGTATTGCCAGGCAGGGAAGTAGACTCAGGGGCTGAGCTGCTAAATTTTCGAGATAATTTTTCAAGGCTGAGGTGCACCCTGCACCTGTCCTCTGATATAAACTTGCTCAGTGCCTGGGTCCAGTTTATAAGAATTGGGTAGTATCCCTTTAAACAATTCCTAAGCCTGCTAGTGGCACTCACTTACTGTCTTCTATTGCAGAAGCCATCAGAACCTAACAGGGCAGCAGCGTACACATATAGATAGGGCTCATATGTTTGTATCTGGTCCGCGAACGTGGTTATTGAATACCCAATTGCACCTGTGTGGTTTCCTCATATACTTAAGGGTCCCTGCCACCATTCCCCTCACCTTGATGATCTCGCCCTCGTCCACACGCTCCACGTCAGAGAGCTCGGTAACGTCTCCGCCTTCCGATCGTTTCTGCAATATCAGGGATTTCTTCTGCGCTTTGTTCCTCTGTTTCTCCTGGAGCTACATGGCAAAGTACAGTAACAAACAAACACCAAGGATCAGGAAGGTCACAGGGACAAGGGTCGGGGTGGGGCAGAGTGGCTGCTTGTTTAGCAAAGGGTGACACATGCTGGAGTAGGGTCTATGGAGCAGCTCCATGGTCATGAGGTGACCTGATGGAGGGGAATCCACATGCAGCTGAGTGCTCCAGCACCAAGCTGAATGACTTGGGCTAAGAGCAGGGGGCAGGATTTGGACCTGGGTTTGCAAATGGGAATTCCCTTCCTTACAAATCCCTTGTTCCCTTTGCATGGATCATCCCTTACTGGTGACGCCTTGTCCTTGCTGCTGGTGCTGCTCCGACATGACACCAGCTGTTATTTTGGTACCAAGCGCATCCCTTGGCAGATCAAGAGGGCAAGCTGGTATATCCTTCACCCGTGAGAACTGCCAAGCTGAACAGGGCATTGAACCAGAGAAATGAGAAACCAGCGAAACCTAATGAGTCACCTTTAGTCCATCCACTGGGAACCAGTGCAGGATTATTCCCCGCAGTCCTCCTGATCCAGTGCCCATTGGAAAGACTCCCATTGATTTCAGTGGACACTGGGTCAGATCCTATCATACAGACAAAAATGTCAAAGAGCTGCTATCCCTTGGGTGGGCACTGGGCTCAAACCAACCTTTTGGTTAACAGCCTAAAGCACTACTGGGTGACCCAGTAGAAGTAGGGCTTTGGGAACCCACTGGGGGGGTCTTTGGAGTGGTTGTTCAAGGCAGGGTTGGTCTGTTGGAGGTGGGGCCATAGTGCTGCCCTAAGTGCCACACTGAATTTTAAAAAGGGTATTTTCAGTGTTAGAGAGGCAGATTTTGGACAAAAAATAAGAGGGACTCCCCTCTTGCTCCAGAGGACCCTTGATTGTGATGAGCACCCCAGGAGGAAGAGAGTTTGTATGGGCTGTCCTAAGGTATATTTCCCAAATCTGAACCTTAGCGTCCAAAATTTGGGTACCTGCATGAAACCTCTAAGCTTAATTACCAGCTTAGATCTGATAGGCTGCCACTAATCAAACTCAGAGTGTTTGATAAACTCTGGTCTCCCCAAAACCTTCCCTGGGGACCCCCAAAACCCAGATCCCCTGGATCTTAACACAGGGAAAGTAAACTCTTTCCCTCACTAGTGCCACTCCTAGGCTTCCCCTCCCTGGGTTCCCCTAGGAGATCAGAGTGCTTCAAACTCCATGAAACACACCGAGCAGGTTTTTTTCCTCCCCCTTCCCTCTTCCCCAGAGGCAGTACAGGCTCAATCTCCTTGAGCCTTAACTAGGAAAAAATCCAACAGGTCTTAAAAAGAAAGCTTTTAATAAAAAACAGAAAGAAAAGATATAAAAATGGTCTCTGTAATCAAGATGAAATATTACAGGGTTATTTGCTTATTAAAAAAATGAATAAACAGCCTTATTCAGAAAAAAAATACAATTTAAACATTTCCAGCAAACTACACACGTGCAAATACAGAAAACAATGTAAACGCCTATATTGTCTTCCTACCTGTACTTACACATTGGAAACAGAAGATTAGAGAGCCTGGAAATAGCGTGATCACCCTCAGAACCTAGAGAGCACACAGACGCAGAACAAAGGACCCATACCCAAAACTTCCCTCCCTTGAGATTTGAAAGTATCTTGTTTTCTGATTGGTCCTCTGGTCAGGTGTTGTTTGTTACCCCTTTCCAGGTGAAAGAGACATTAACCCTTAACAATCTGTTTATGACATGGGCTACTGGTGAATGACACACTGCAGTGTACATTCTATAGGCTAATGCTGAGACACAGCGGGGAAGCTTTCATGGCTGCTTCCCATTTCTCATTAGTTTGCCGCCTTGTTTAAACTGGATCCATATACTTCCCCTTGCCTCTGATAGTGGTAAAGAATGACCATGCTCCACCCAAGAAGCGGCCACATGGATGCTCAGCAGACACACCAAGGGAAGAATAGGCCATCCCTGCTAATTCCTAGACAGGGTGTGAAATCCTGGCCCCACTGAAATCAGGGGGAATATGGCTAATTATTTCAGTGGGCCCAGGATTTGACCCATGGTCTCTCCAAGATGAAGCACATCAGTGAAGTGGAAGTGGAGGTGGTGGTGGTAGGTGAGAAGCTTGCCTGTGCTGTGTGAAAACAGAGAACATTAGGCTCTAGGGCTGTCAGCTTGGCATCTTTCAGCAGCATTAGTTTCACATCAAAAGAAAAGGATTTTCCTCTATGCGTGTCCCAGAACTGAAATCTATTTGGTGCATGGTTAATTAATTGTTAGAACAAAGAGGCACAGCAGAATTATGATGGGAGACTGCAGCTTCTCCATAAAAATCCGAGCCATTAGCAATTATAAAAGAAAACCGTTAAAAAATATCCACAGACAAATGTAAATGGTGTAGGGATATTAAAGAAGGTTTATACTAAACATGGTTTATGTGGGAAATGATTTATTGATTTATTGTCAATTAATACTTTATAACTTAAGGTTTATGTTAGAAGTAGATTTGGGATGATTTATTGATTTATTGTTAATTGATATTGTATAACTTAAGGTTTATGTTAGAAGTAAATTTGCAGTGATTTTTTTAGAATTAGCTAGTGTCTGTGTGGCCTGGCTTCAAAAGAGAGACGTTGTAAAAACCGGTTCTAGTGAATTTGATATTGTTATTTCTAATTGGGGTCTGTGGAAGCCTGCTCAAAGAGTACTTGTGCTATGTGTCAGAATGTGGTTAATTTGACTCAGCACCAAACGTCATTGACACCTATTGCTACAGGAAAACGTGTTACTACTACAATAGAGACTCCACCTCTGTAAATCTTATTTCACTTTCTGGTCCTTCTTGTAATTGTCTAAAAGACGGGAGTTCTCACCACCCACAGAAAGATACAGAGACAGTAGAAGAATGTAATGAGAGTAACGCTGTCATGTGAATGGTTGCTGTATTTAATGATGAACTGGTTAGGCGTTACAGCTGAGAAATTCAGCTGGTGAAGAATGTGGGCAAGTGGAATCAATAGCGCGACTCCGAGACCGGGCGTAAATATGGGATCCAAAGCACCTAAAAAACATCCTGACCACCTCAAAGACCAAACAACTGACGAATGGAGCCAGCGCCTGCTGTTGATTTGGCAACAGCAGTGAAAACATGTGGAACTCCCTATAAACGCTGAGACTCTAAGGATGAGGCTTCGAGTCTATGGTTCTGCTGCAGCCTCCAGGAGCATCAGTGGACCTCCGGACTTGGCTCCACTCTTGTGTTACAGGATAACCTGCGCGTATTCTGTCACAAGCAACTTTAGGCTGGTAACTATAATATCTACACAGAACTTGTGTGAATGATTGCGTGAATGGATATATATATATATAGAATTATAGGAATAAGTAACCAAACAACATTGTTTGCTGTTATCTTTTATTTTATTATGGTATTTATAATAAATGTGACAACTGTCTTGTCCTCTTTAAGATCCTGCTAGTTTTTATTGGTATAACAATGGGCCTTTTGTTTCCACTATCCTATTTTATGTTCAACTGAATCCTGGCTCTTGCAGTCTAATCCTGAGTCTTTCACTCAAAGTCCTCTGGTGAATAAAGTGCTTCCCACACTTTGAGGATCCTGTAAATTGCCCTACCAAGCTCATCCCAGTACTGCCATGGGACCTGTCGTGCTATGGGGAGTCTGTTCTAGCTACATTTCCAATAGAGATGGACTTGAGAGAGCTGGTCTGAACCTTCGACCCATTGAGAGCTTTACATGAGTAAGAACTCTGTTGGCCTGAGATTCGTCTCCCATTGAAAGCCCCAGCTAAGAAAAGCATTGCTCTTCAGGCAAGCACATAAATGTGTGTTTAAAGTTAAGCCCAGGCTTACAGGATTTCCTGAACCAGGGCCAAAGTCAGCACTCTGAGCACGCTTGTAGATGATCACCCTGTAAATACAATCTTAGGCTATTGCCTGACAGGTTGGTGGTTTGAACCCTCTGAAGGGATACCAGTTCCACCGCAGCACCACTGAGAATAAACTGAGCCAGTTCCCCTGGACTTTCCCCACTTTTCCAACAACACGGGCTTAAAGAAATAATCCCCCTTGTCTTTTCTTACCTGTGCTGCGTGAGGCCTGGCACTGGCGTACTTGAGGATTTAGTGGGTTAGCACACTAGTCCTTCATCTCTGGAGACTGGTTGTCTCAAGGCATAAGAGAAATGGGTCTGCTGCTCTCAGCCAGACCCCTAGTGGATGATGAGGGTCATCTGTATATGTTCTCATTCAGTCAATTCCCCTGCTACCCCAGGTGCCTCCTGTTCTCTACCTGTAGCACAAAACTGTTTAGTTTCATGAGGGCTGTGATACTTTGGTCTAATTCTGGTGGTTGGGGTTGGAATGGAGGTGGCTGGGTTGTATGTAGTGGCCTCTGCCTGACAGGTGGTCAAACTAGCTCTGGTGGTCCCTTCTGGCCTTAAACTCTATGAATCTATGACTGGCACCATCATGAAACCATCTGTCAAACAGGCCCTGTCTCTGCTCAGAGGAGATGAACTATGAGCTACGTGCGGGAAGCATGCACAGGATGCGCCTTTCTGCACCACACGGGGCTCTGGCCATTGCAGTATGGTGCCCAGGGGTTACCTGCATCCTCTCGATGTCACTGCGAGTGAAGAAGGCTAGGTAGCCTTCAGTCTGTTCAGCCAGCATGGCCACCACATACACCACCAGCAGAGAAGTCACCACCTTCTTCGAAACCATCATGGAGCTTGAGAAAGCCTGAGCAACACAGGAGAAAGGAGGGTCAGAACATGCCAGCAGGGATGGCTGCCTGCTGCAGTGCACAGCAGTTAAACCAACATCCATAAAGGAATAACCCTGAAATATAGTTCAGACAATTTATCCTTCCTGGGACACGGAGCTTGGGTTTAATAAACAACTTTCTTTGGTGTTTATTTCTGATCAATAGCCATAGACTTTATATTTGCTCTCTAAGCTGCTTCTGTCACTGACATTAGCTGTTGAGTGATCGTCTAACATCCCCTCGAGGGCCTGACCTCCAGCCAATGGCCCAATCCTAAGAATGATAAACACTTCACAATTGCAACTCCCACTTCCCTACAGGATTCACCTCCACATGGTCTACACCCAGTGAACCATATGATTTGGCAGCTGCGGATACTTACCTGGTATAGGAGGCAAAGTGATCTCAGCAAGCACTTGGGTAAAGATACCTGGGCTTGTTTGCACTTACTTTGTACATCACAGAGCTGAGAAACTTCACCGGCTGAGAAGCATTTCTCAGTTCATACAAAAGAAAACTACTTTGGAGACTGAACATTTTCATTTAGATTTTTGCATATGGGAGCGCTCTCTTGGCATGCTGCTGAAAAGTGATCTGGAAGGAAGGTTTCCCCCAAAGTCCCTGGAACTCTGCATTGCTGAACAAAGCAAATGTCTAAAGGTTTGGGCTGAGATTTCCAAAAGTGACTGGTGATTTTGGGTGCCCAACTTGAGACACCTTAAAAGGGGCCTGTTTCCAGAGGGCAGGTGCTCAGCATTTCCTGCATATCAGGCCCCTTTTTGCTGGGCAGTGAATCCCCAAAATCACCAGCTGCTTTTGAAAATCTTGGCCTAAATATGAATGGAGCAACTGCAGGCTGAGGAGGCCCTGGTCTGACTTAAACTGAGACGTGAAGTATACATTTGCATGTCTCTAGTTAGAATGATGTCCTGGCTATAAGGCACACATGCCCATTGAGTTCCCCACCTGGAGATGGTTGCGGTATCTAGAATGTCTTCCCTTTGGCAAGCAGAGTTTGGAACTGGAAACAGGCTTCTATGACTATTGCATCATCCTAAAACACAGGAACGCTCTCTGATCCTAAAGCAGCTGTGACTGACAGCCACCCTGTCTTCTTCATAGGAGGGTCATCTAAACCGACTGGACTTCTTGACTCCTGCCTCTTGAACACAACAATTTTAGGCTCTGAGTCAGCAAAGGACAGACTGGTTCATAGGAACATTGACTTCACTGGGCCTCCTTGCCTGCGTAAGATCCTTGCTGGAACCAAATCCCCAACCAAGAGGCAGCTTCATTTTCTAACCAAGAGCCAGAGGAAGGGCCACTTCCAAGCACCTCTGTGCAGTTCAAGCCATGGGCCTCTCAGCTCCCAGCCTGACTTCTAGCAACCTGGAAGATGAACACGGAAGAGGATGTGGGGCAGGGGAAATCAGCTCCAGAGGGGAAATCCTGCCTTTATGCAGTGAAAGGGAAGGTTCCACACAGCCCTGCCTAGAACTCCGCCAACAGACTCCGATTTAAGTGCAGAGTTCCATGAAGCAGGTTCTTATGTAATACCAGTTATTTGCACTTTAAATGGTATGCACAGCACTTAATGAATGCTTGGGTTTTGCTAGCTGGATAATTAATAATCAGGTTTCATATAACACTTTGTATTCCTGACCTAGCACGTTGTCTCCAAGTGCTCTACTGCATTATCCCCATCTTACAGTTGGGGAAACTGAGTCATGGAGAGGCAAAGTAACTTGCCCCTGGTTACTGAGTCAATGGCACAGCTGGGAACAGAACCAAGGGGTCGTGCTTTAGGGAGCAGGGTCTAGTGGTCAGAGCAGAGTACAGATCCTATGCTCTCACTTCTGTCCCTAACATGAGAATACAACCCAGGAGTCCTTATTAACAGGACCGCTCTCTAAGCACTGGACACTGTCATTTCTCATGAATGGGTCTGTTCCTGGGCAGTAACTGCCTATGTTTAAAGCACAGTCTTACGGAGCATTAAATACCTATTCAGTTCTGCCAGTGTTACGCCTCCGTTACAGTATGTATGAAATCCAGACTTGCCCAGGGGAAAATGCTTCAAGCTACTGCACTGAGTTTCCATAGTGAGGGAAGTGTCATGATTTGGCAGCTTTAGTATAACTGTTTTATTATAATTATTTTTATTTTCCCTCAATAAACTTTAGGGGAGGAGGGAGATCAAGCCGGCATGCTAGTGATTCTAATCTCATAAAGGCCCTGTAAGACAGTATGGGCAACTTCCACAGGTGGGCTGAGCCCCTTAATAAATCTTGCTAGGTCATACATCATTTGCCACCAGAGCTGTACAGGAAACCAGTTTAAAGGGATTTAAAAACCAGTTTCCAACCTGATTTAACAGCAATTTCACATCAGAGGGAAGATTTATGTAAACATTAAGTCTCCTCTTTAAATATTAAAATGTTCTCTCTTGAACACATTTAATGAAGTCTGGTCCCACTATGTAACTGCTTTACCCAATTTTTTCCTGATCCTTAATTATTTTTAAAAAGCTTTTGGTTGAAGCATTATTAAAGGGACACTGTCAGGTCAAATCTGGCCCCAGAATTAGATTCCATGTAAATATAAACTTGTACAGACCAATAGAAACTAACAAATATTCTCTCCCACAGCAGTTGCCACCCGATCGTTTTGGAATTGTGCTAACACAGGAAAGCCAAGGAAGAGCCATCGTAGATGCCACTGAATAAAAAACATTAGAACTTATGTATCAGATCACAGTCTGGTCTTGGGTCTGCTTTTCCACTGTTCTGCACTACATGCTGTCATTTACACGTGTGCAAAATGCTCCCAAAACAAAATGGTAGGGCCAGGTTCTAAGGTGGTATAAAATGGTGTTCCTCCATTGACATCAATGGAACTGTGTTGATTTACACCAGCAAAGGATCTGGCCCAGTAGTAGATTACCCCATATTGCAATCACTTTGTACAGGTGCATATGACTTTATGCGGTTTAGGGCAACAGAGGCTTGGCCCCCCTCTCAACAGGGGCCAGTCCCAGTTGCTAAAAACTCCCACAACAGACAATTCTGTAATATCCTGCCCCCATGGTGAGGTTTCTTCCTGACCCTAGGCAGTTAGTGGCTGGCTTATCAGACCTACTGATTGCATTGGGGGATTCTGCTGTTAAATTAGTTGCACCACATGACCCAGTGACCCACAGCAATCGCTTCACTGTACTGATTGAAAGGGGATTGCCTAGGTCTTTCCTTAAAACAGGATTCTACCATGCTTATGTCCTGATGCACATTATCTTTCAATAGGATAATTCTTTTGTGTCACCTGATTTATTCCATAACATCAATAAACTACTGCCCCCCAACCCCAAAATACCCCAGTCACCTCCTTCGTCTCCTACCTACTACCCCTTTCTGAAGCTGTTCTCTGTTCCTGGAGAAAAGCTCCTGCTTTTTTACTTTAGCCAGCCAGTCTACTGAACATCCCTTCCATACTTTGTAAACAGGACATGTCTTCCATATTTTAAGACTCCATTTCGGCGCCTCCCCTGGTGAATCTATAGCTTACTGTTTGTGAGTTACTTTCACTGGTAGCATTTGATAGTGCCAAGAGGGAAGATTCCAGGGTGGGCATCAGTACAGCGTGGTACTCTGGGCACTTTGGCCCAGATTCTACATTGCTCTGCACCTTGCATTGGCATTTCCGGTAAAATGCCACCATTCTGATCTGGGACCTTTGGTCCAAATGACGACACAACGCACAGCACAGCGAGCAGTCAAGCCCTTTATTCCCTGAGCATTGGCTCAGGATCAGTGAGGGACATCAGAAGGTTAATTTAGGCAGAAGTTGCATCTGCTCCATCTCTTGTGTTCAGGGCATCTCCTGGAGCGCTCTATTCCTGTATGGCTCCTTGAGTCTCTGCCTCATATTCCACTGTCTGATGGGTCTAACGAGCAGGTAATGAGAACAGAGTCAGTTTAATCAGTGCTCATACAGAGAGGGAAGTGCAGAAAGCACCTTCCTCCTGGATGAAACAGTGATGTTGATGCCCCTTATTAGGCATCTCTCCTGTTTAAAAGTTTCTGTTGAGCTGCAATCAACTAACTCTTGCCATGACAGCTTTGCGGGTGGCAGGGTAGGCGGGATTGGCCCCTCCTATTTCTGAGAATTCAGCAGGATGTATCTGGATGGAGACAGAGCAGTAGCAGCCTCATAAGCAACATGAAATTAAACTCCATGGGAAAATGGATGCAAGAAATCAGAGAGGAGAAGAGCTTAGATACCACGATAATGGGTGTTACCAGAGGGGCAGGAGGAACTAAGAGAGAGGAATTGTTGGGGGACAAATGATGTTAAAGGAAGGAAGAGAGGAAAGAAACGAGGTGACAAGGCACAATAATAACAACAATTGCCCCAAAGTGGAAAGTATCTTCCACCTGAGGAGCTCAACATGCTTTAAAATCTCCAGGGTGAAATTCACTGCAAGAGATCTATGTGCCATTTAAGCCCTACTTGTAATAGAATATCAGTCTTGTGCAGGATCTCTCCACAGGGGTGAATTTCACCTAATAGTGAACTAAATCTCCATCCCCGCCCCCAATGAAGTGGGTAAATATTATCATCCCCATCTTACAGAGAGGGATGTGAATCATGGAGACCCCCCCAGTCCACAAAACAAGCTGGAGAACCCATGAGTCCTGAGTCCCCGTCCTCAGCTCTAGCATCAGGTCCCAGATGGGAAGAGGCTGGTTCTCTTATTAGCAACATCCAGTTCAAGGTGCACGTAAGGGAACCAGGAATGATCACTAGAACCGGTGAGAGAAATTTAAATGGAACCAAAGTCCACTGGAACATGCAGCTCTGCCAAAATCAAAAAGCTCAGTTTTGTCAGAATTTTGTTTTGGAAGAAAACCAGAGGGAAAAAATAGTTCTGGTAACATTGAAATGTCCTGTTTTGACATTTCCATAATGAAACTTTTTGGTTTGATTTAAAAAAACCCTGTATTCGATCATGTCTAAGCCATTTTTTTTTTGTTCAGAATCTTCCTTCCTGGAGAATTCTGAAAGGTTTGGTTTTCTGCTCCCATTTGGAAAGGATCTCAAAATCCTTCATGAAATGGAACTTTTGTCCTCTGCTGACCCTGTTTGAAACCGCTAAGCTTTGACTGTCCATTGCAGCATTATCACAAGCAGAAATGAAGACACTTATCACTTACCTAGAGAGTGCAGCCGTCTCTTCTTGGCAGTCAGGGATTTCTGATCTCTCCTGTGTACTCCTGATCAATCTCTTAGCCCTTTATAGGCCAACTACAAGCACTCAGTTACATCACCAATAATCAGTGGTGCCCGTGGCTCCCAGATGCGGTCACTGGATACTTGGGGTGCATAGAAACGGGTTTGTTGCGCAGGCAGCAACTTCTTCTGCAAGGAATTTTTTTTTTAAGAGTTCCCAGTTTCCAAGGAAGATCACATCCCGCCCCCACAACTGGCTGTCCTCAGAATGACTCTGCTGTTCTGAGTGCTGCCCACACCGGGACTGTACCCTAGCTGGGATCGTGTTAAGAAAACCATCCCAACTACTTGCAGACCCTCACACCCCTCTGTACCCTGTTTTGCATTGCATGGGCAGGGGTACTCCTGAGTTGGCTCCCATCTACTCATCACCTAGGAACACAATGCTTGCGTGAGGTCATCATGAGTCAAATCCTGGCCCCTTGGAAGATGACAAAAGTTCTCATTAAAAGATTTGGCTCTATGGAAACACTGTGGGTCAAATTCAGAGCTGACCTATATCTCATGCCAGAGAGGAAGGATGAACTTGTGGTTATGACAATGGATTTCGACTCGGGATATCTGAGTTATATACCAGGCTCTGCCACAGAATCTTTGTGTGACCATGGCCGAGTCACTTAAAATAATCTGTGTGCCTCAGTTTCCTCATCTGCAAAACAGGGGTAATAACTAAGGCTACGTTTTAGTCACAGGTATTTTCAGTAAAAGTTATAGACAGGTCATGGGCAATAAATAAAAAGTTAGGGCCCCGTGACCTGTCCATGACTTTTACTACAAATATCTGTGACTAAATCTTACCTGCTGAGAGGGGGATGCTCCTGAAGACTGCTGCTGAGGGGGCAGGCAGCCTGGGGCCCTGATGCAGCTGGAGGGAGGGCTGCCTGGGGCCCCCTGTTGCTGGAGGGGGGGGAGCCCCGGGGTCCCTGCCACTGCGGGGGGGACAGCCCGGGGCACTGCTATCGCTTCAGGTAGAGGGTGGCCCATGGCCCTGCCACTGCTCTGGGTGGAGGGCAGCCTGGGGCCCCACTGTCATCGGTCTGGATGAGGGGTGGCCCGGGGCCCAGCCGCCATCACTGCTGATTGGAGCAGGGGATGGCCTGGGACCCTATTGCCATTGCGGGTCCGGGCATGGGGCAGGCCAGGCCCCTGTTGCTGCCACTGGTCCACGTAGGGTATGGCTTGCGGTCCCACTGCTGCTCATCGAGGCGGGGGCAGCCCAGGGTCACGCGGACACTGCTGCTGGTCCCAGGCCGCTGCTCCCGGGCAGTGACAGGGATCAGCTGCCTGGAGTTGCCAGAGCAGTGGCCACTGCAGCTGGCCCCTGGGCTTCCCCAGCTGCTGGGGTGGTCCTGGGGTCAGCTCCATCAGTGCTAAAAATTCACAGAGGTCACAGAAAGTCACAGAAGCTATGACTTCTGTGACCTCCGTGAATGATTTGCAGCCTTAGTAATGAACCTTCCTTTCTCCCAACCTTTGCTTTTCTGGTTCATTTAGATTATGATCTCTCTGGGATGGGGGCTGTCTCTTACTATGTGTCTGTACAGCACCCAGCACAATAAAGTCTGGATCTTAACTGAGGGCTGTAAATGCAACCAAAATGCCAACAGATAACAACAATGATGCCACTGAAATAAACATAATTCAGGATAAAATGTAACCGATGATATTACAATTGCATGGATTTAAAGTAATGAATGACCTAGAAGGATGTAGAGCCAAATATTAAAATAACAAATAATGTTTTACATATTTAATCTATCTATCACCATTCATCCCAGAGCACTTTATGGATAACTTGAGCCTTTTAAAGTAGTCTAGGAGGTTAATCTATCTATTTGTATGGTTCCTATTACCATAATATCTGAGCACTTGCCATTCTGTAATACATTTAACCTCTCAACCCTCCTGTGTGGTAGGGCAGTGCTATTATCCCCATTTTACAGTTGGGGAAACCGAGGCAGAGAGACTAAAAGTAACATGCCCAAGGTCATGGCAGGGAAGGGACTGGAACACAGCTCTCCCAAGCCTAGGCTAGTGCCCTAATTACTGGGTCATCCTTCCTCTCTAGATACCATTAGACACATATGCTCAGATTCTGTTACGCTGCACCTTGTGTTGTCATTTATACCTGTGCAAAGGGGGTGCAGAATGGTAGCATTTTGCACCCACTGTGCACTGGTGTAAATGATGACACGATGCAGAGCAACAGAGAATCAAGCCAGTCAATCACCTGGACAGCTTAGAAAATCCCAACCAAGGCTTGTTTCACCCATCACTGAAATGCAGCTGCATTTAGGGCAAAAAAAGAGTCAGCTCCTTAAGGGCCTGATCCCAAACCCACTAAGGTAAATAAAAAGATTCCCATGGACATTGGCTCAATCCTCAATGGCACGTTACAAAGCCATGCAGTTTAGAATAGGACCTGAAGACTATCTTGTCCCACAGAACGGCCGGGGAATATCTCAGAAGGCAGTCACCCTCTGGCCACTGACCCTCTGACATTGACCCTACAACTCTCCTGACGTTTCCACAGGATCTGAAGTGATGGCAAGTGGTCAGGACCTCAGCTTCACATCTCATCTGACTGCTGGCAGCTTACAAGGAAACCTGAAAATAAAAGAGCGAGAAACAAAAGGATAAACAAGTTAGCCAATGTATTAAATCCCACTCTGCTTAATGGCTTTCTAGGGTGCTACATCTGTTGTTTGAAGTAGCATTCCTGCCCCTCTGCCCAAGTGCTGAGCACCTGCAATATTTGCCAGGTACAAGCTGTGTGTGTGTGTGAGAGAGAGAGAGCAGGGGGAGCTGCGAAACAAGTTAATTAAAATGTTTTTTCTCTTCTCTTCTGCATTACAGCTGGTCAATACAATGTCTACTAACTTTGGAACCTCACCTGTGTTTTACAACAGGTCCCCCGCTGTCATCTCAGTCAATAACTCTCCATTTGGTCCAAAACACTCCTTAAAAAATGCACCAGTAGTTAAGATGCTTCCAAGATCCCTCTGTATTTATTACGGCTTATCACAGGGCCCGCAATGTGGGTGCAGCTGTAAAACTTCAAGAGAGATCAAATAGCTTTGCTCCCAGGGACCATGTGTGCATTGAGGGCAAGGAGGGGAGGGTGAAATCGCTCATTAGCTTTTCTTCCCTAAAGAACTTGTTTAAAGCCATTTGACACCAGCTTTCACTTTAATCGAATTTTCCATTTTTTTATGGTTATGATGGATGCGGCTGACGAGATGGCAGAGGGAGTCTGGAAGCAGCAAAAGAAAGGTCTCTCTTTCCAAGTGCCAAACTTTCATACGTCTCTGCCCTTTTTACCAGGGCAATGTGGCTGCGTGCCCCCATTTACCTAGGTAACAAGGTATGGCTCCTCTGAAATAGCAGGCGTTGCTGCCGCTCAGGCAGATACACCCGTGCTAGCTTTAAGCTTGTTATCATGGAGAAAAATAGCAATGAAGTCATGGAAAAACAGGGTTCAGCACAGGCTATGTTACCCCTCCTGCAATCCTGGGCACGTATACAGAATTTAGAAGTAAGGGGCTAAAATCCACAACTAGTGTAGCTCTTTCAACTTCAGTGTAATCATTGCCTAGATTGCAAGCTCTTTGGGACATGGACTGTGACTGTTTTTTTGTTCTGTGTACAGCGCCTAGAACAATAGAGTCCTGGTCCATGACTTCAGTCCTCAGCTGAGCAGCTGCTCTGTAGCGTAGTGCAGGAGAAGTGTGACCAAAAATAAAATACCCAACCCAGTCTCTGGCCTGCTACGGCTCACAAGCTTCAGTTCCTCTAATGTAGCTTCCTTCCAAGGAAGGCATGTGCAAAACTGACTTTGTAGCTAAAATAGGCTAAACATTCACCATAATGTGGGGTAATTTTAGAAGAGAACAGGCAGTGACTGTAAACCCCCTGGAAATGTATTTCAATTGTAATGTCAAGGAATAATAGCAAAACGAATTCCCCAGGTCTTCTGCACTGAGCTCTCGTCTCAAAGTCCTGTACTCTTCCTGCTCCCCTTTTTGTCTTGTGCTTGGAGTGTTGTGGCAAAAGGGTTGCATAAAACCATGGGATCAGAAACCAACAGAGTTTGAATTTCTCCTCTAGGGTAAGGCAGTGAGCCAAGCTGCCTGCAGTGGTGTGTGAATGTAGAGTGACTGGACAGCCTCAATTTGCCATTGATATTTGAATGGGTTTTCCTGGAACACCTTAGACAGGCAGACGATCTGTACCAAGATTTAAGCATCTTAAAATTGCCTAAAGTGAGTCTGTTAAGTCTGTCTTTGGATACCTAAATGAACAGCGTGATTTTCAAAGAGCTGCACATGCCGCAACTCCCGTTACCTTCAGTAGGAGCTCAGAACTTTTGGAAAATCAGGCCCATTTATTTGGGCAGCTAAATTTGGATGGAGGGGGCTTAATCTGAGACACCAAGGTTTGAAAGTCTCGGTCTGATGCCATTAGACCAGAGGTTCTCAAACTTCATTGCACCGTGACCCCTTTCTGACAACAAAAATTACTACACAGCCCCAGGAAGGGGGACCAAAGCCTGAGCCTGCCCAAACCCTGCTGCCCTAGGTGAGGGGGCCAAACTGAAGCCCAAGGGCTTCAGCCCCAGGTGACAGGTGGGCAGGGGGAGGGACTGTAACCTGAGCCCCACAGCTAAGGGATTCAGCCCCAAGTAGTAGGGCTCGGGTTTCAGCTTTGGCCCCGGGCCCAAGCAAGTCTAACGTCAACCCTGACGACTCCTTAAAACAGGATTCTGACCCACAGTTTGGGAACCACTGCATTGGACAAATCACGCTCCTGGTTTGTTCTGCACTCTCCTGGCTGTTATATGGATGCATTACCAAGCAGGCATTGTCGTCCACGAATGCTGAGCCTTACTAATGAATAAAACGCCTATGGGAAATTTTAATACATTTTCCTTAATATTAAAGCTATATAAATATTTGAAATTCATGGGCTTAGAACGCATGCTAATTTGTGGCATAAATATTTCAAATGCACAGACAAACTCCTGGCCCCATCCCCTCCAAGTACACTGGTTAAATTTCTCCCGACTACTCGGGCGATGTAATTCATGTTAATTCACTGGTGCGTAGCAGGGGATGGGAGAGAGAATCAGTAGTGGGATTTAACTCCTGCTGATTTCAGACATCACTTCACATTCCTGTTTGTAGCAGCAAATACTGATACCATAGATTAATGCAGAGTTTATCTGTTGTTGTTTTCTCTCCCTACGGCGTCTGCCAGGTTTACATACCAAATCCAGAGCACCAAGGGCCTAATTACTGGGAGTCTTCCTATTGACTACAGTGAGCTCTGGATCAGGCTCCCACATCAGCTGCATCCAGGCTATGAATGGGTGTGAAAGGAAGTAGTGGGAGTAATTTTGAATGAGCTGTCATCTCAGTACCTGGTGGTGGAAAGATCCATTTTAGAGCCAGCAATCCCAGCTTTAGCTTAAAGCAGAAATCTGTTTAACCCTTACAGCACTGATATTTCCAACCTACTACAAACGTAGAACTAGATCCTCAGTTAGTGTAAATCAGCAACTGGTTTCGATGGAGTTACACTGATTTCGACCAGCTTAGATCTGGTTAATTATTATTAAAGTGGCATGAACATAAAACTGAGAGTCAGGAACCTTCTCTCCTACAACTCTGCTGGATTTTGGAAAAATCAGTTTGAACTAGTACATTCAAACCTCCCAGAGTGTGTGTGTGTGTGTGTGGTGGGGAGAATATACTGTTCTGGAGGGGTAAACAGAAATGTGATTCACCTTAACCAACCCCCACATTTTTTAATGCTAGACAGAGCTGTGGCAACTCTCCCCCTGGAGTAGAACACAGTCAGACATAAATTGACTCCCAAAGCCCTCCAGGAGACTGCATAGGGTTGCGATATCTGTCACACACGTAATGGATGACCTGGCTAGGTCCTCCATAGGCAACTCGGAAAACATCGTGTGCATCTGACCATTTAAATCCTATGCCCTGGCTCTAGGGGCAGGTAAGTCACTTAGCATTTCAGAAAAGAGTTCATTTCTCCACTGCCAGAGAATATTTATTAGATTTTACAAAACTGCAATTTAGCCTTCATACACACTGGATACCCTCTGACCTTTTATTTTCTTATTTCTTCTCCCTGCCCCCTCTCCTCCCCTGCATTGTTCCCAGACTGAACAACAGAGCGGGTTGAGCATAGCAAGATGAAATGCTAAGGCACTGAGACGTGCATTAAATAGCTCACTTGCGGGGGCTTCTTGCACAGCCGAATCGGCCGGAAGGTGACGTATGGAAGTCTCTCTCACGCCGAGGATCCAAAATGAGGTCCTGGTTAGCCGGTAGGAGAACATGATCACCGGACTCCAGGCCACGTCTTTCCTTGGGCACAACCCTCCCAAACCAATGGATGTTTTGCCAGAGGAAGGAACAAGTCTAAACCCACAGGGGAAAGATTCAATCTTGAGCATTTTGTCAGCCTGGCCCAAGGAGATTATCTGTCAATGTGCGAACTGTCGCATGACAAGAAATAGCTGTTCTCAGTGCTGCTGGGTCCCTAGAGATTTTCTGATAGCTTGAGCTGGATTAAGCCAGCCTTGGATGCGTAGGATTTATCAGCACTTTCAATGGAGAGGTGCCTGTTTCATTCCAGGAATCCTTTGTGGTGAATGTTGCAGTTTATCTGCAACTAGGGATAAGAATTCTCTATTTATTTCTTTATCTTGTTTCAGACCGGCAGGACATTGATTCGTTCCGCAAGGACAGGTGGAAATCCAGCCACATGCCTGCAGGGTGAAAAGAGAGGTGAGACTCCAGCAGGAATAATAATATCTAGCTCTGACACCGTGGATGGACACTTACAAGGGGGGCCAAAGGGGATTCAAAGAGAGCATGAGAAAGAACGGAGAATCACTCTGAGCTAAAACACAGTGCTAAAACCTGTGTGAAATCATCGTTCCATTGACGTCAATGGCACAGCTCCCACTGGCTTCATTGTGACCAAGATTTCACCCCCTGACCCTGCAATCTGAGCTGTATGGGCTCAAAGGTCTGATGGCAGGATCTGCCCCACACCTGGTAAAACTCCCATTCAGGTCAAGGGGAATTTTGCCTAAGGAACAAACTGCAGCATCCAGTGGTTAAAGTAGAGCCTCTTTCGTACAAACAACTTCAAAATGCTTAAGTTAAATAGTAGAGTCATGGAATTACAAAATAAATATCAACAGAGGGAGAGAAAAAGAATGATCACGCTGTTCATAATTGGCTCGTTGTTACCTTCTGCTTCCATTCCATTTATTTGTTGTATTTACCCACTGTCTCTCACCCAATCGCAAGGATTTTTAATGAATCTGTTAACTCAGCAGTCGTACCCTATGACTGGAAAATTGCAAATATAGTACCTGTATTTAAGAAAGGGAAAAAGACGATGCAGTAGTTTGACCTTCACTGTATGCAAGGTCTTAGAACGAATTTTGAAAGAGAATAGTCAAGGGCATAGAAGTAAATGGTAATTTGGATAAAATGCAACATGATTTTACAAAAGGTAGATCACGCCTGAGCAACCTGCTCTCTTTCTTTGAGAAGATGACTGTTTTTCTAGACAAAGGAAACACAATAGGTCTAATCTACCTAGATTTCAGTAAAGCATTTATACAGTTCCATATGGAAATTACTAGTCTGATTGAAGAAGATGGGGATTAATATGAGAATTGAAAGGTGGATAAGGAACTGGTTAAAGGGGAGACTACAACGGGCCAGGCTGAAAGGTGAACTGTCAGGCTGGAGGGAGGTTACTAGTGGAGTTCCTCAAGGGTCAGTCTTAGGACCAATCTTATTTAACATTTTCAATAACGACTCTGGAACAAGAAATGGGAGGGTGTTAATACAATTTGCAGATTACAGAAAGTAGGGAGGTATGGCCAATATGGAGAAGGACCTGAATATCATACAAGAAAATCTGGATGACCTTGAAAACTAGAGCAATAGAAATGGGATGAAATTTAATAGTCCAAAATAATGTATTTAGGGACTAATGAGATTTTTTTGCTATGAGCCAGGAACATATCAGTTGGAAGCAACAGAGGAGAAAGACCTGGGTGTATTGGTTGATCTCAGCATGGCTATGAGCTACCATTATGATGCAGCCATGAAAAAGGCTAATGCAATCCTAGGATGCATCAGGCGGGTTATTTCCAGTAAATATAGGGAGGTGTTATTACCATTACTCAAGGCACCGGTGAGTCCTCATCTGGAATACTCTGTGTAGTTCTGGTCTCCCATGTTTAAGAAAGGTGAATTCAAACCGGAAAGGGAGCTGAGAAAGGCTATTTGAATGGTCAGAGAAATGGGGAACCTACCTTTTGAGAGGAAACTCAAGGAGGTTGGCTTGTTTAGCCTGACAAAACAAAGGCAGAGCAAAGATATAATTGTTGTCTATAAATACATCAGAAGAATAAACACCAGGGAGAGAGAAGAGTTATTTAAGTTAAGGGCCAAGGTTGGCACAAGAACAAATGGATAGAAACTGGCCATCAACAAGTTTAGGCTTGAAATTAGAGGAAAGTTTCTAACTATCAGAGGAGTGAAGTTCTGGGTCAACTTTCCAAGGTGAGTAGTGGGGGCAAAAAAACCTAACTTGTTTGAAGACTGAGCTTGATAAGTTTATGGAGGGGATAGTATGATGAGGTTGCCTACAATGACATATGGCACATCCGTAACTGCTATTAGCAAATATTTCCAACACCTGGAGATGGGACACTAGATGGTGAGGGCTCTGAGTTACTACAGAGAGTTCTCTCTCAGGAGTCTTCACATGGGTCCTGCTCACAGGCTCAGGGTCCACCTGATCACCATATTTGGGGTCAGGAGCGAATTTCCCCCCAGGTCAGATTGGCAGAGATGCAGGGTTTTTTATTAATTATTATTATTATTTGCCTTCCTCTGCAGTGTGGGGCACATGTCATTCACTGATTTGAACTAGAGTAAATGGCAGATTCTCTATAAATTGAAGTTTTTAAAACAAGATTTGAGGACATCAGTAGCTCAGCCAGAGGTTATGGGCCTATTACAGGAGAAAGTGGGTGAGGTTCTGTGACCTGTGATGCGCAGGAGGTCAGACTAGGTGATCATGATGGTCCCTTCTGGCCTTAAATTCTATGGGTCTATATACTTAGATTACAAGCTTTCTGGGGGCTCATGCTATGTGTTTGTACAGCACCTAACACCATGGAGCCCCAAATCCTGATCAGGGCCCATAGTTGTTATCACAATACAAATAATAGTATTAAAGAAAGTGGCATAGGCAAGAGACAAAAACGAAAAGAAATTTACATTTGAAACGAAGAGTCAGCAATGCACAGAGAGACAGGGAAGTGGATTCAAATGGCATGAGCTTCAAAGAAGAAGATTCTTGTAAAAAGGAACAGATTTAATGTCCATTGAAATCAACAGAAAACCTCCTGTGACTTCAATGGGCTTTGGATCAGGTCCAAAGAGTGGCAATACAGGGCCTAATTCTCCCCATATTTCCCGCTACTTTGCATCCTTGCATCATCCTTTGCACCCATGCAAAGTGGGTACAACCTGCTGCCAAATCAGAATTCATTGCTCACTCTTGCATATGGCAGCATTTTTACATCCACTATGCACAGGCAGCAGAGAATCAGGCCCCTTATGTAAAGGGACAGAGAGGAGGCCAACATGAGCAGAGAGAAAGGAAAGAATCCAATTATGGGATAAAGGGCAAAGAGAGAAAGTGCATGAGGGGGTCTAGAATACAGCCATACGAGGCTTTAAAACAAGGAGGGCAATGAAAAGAGGGCAAAACTAAAGCATCTGAAACAAGCTTAGAATGTACTTCCCCCACTTAAACAAGGATCAGTTAGGCATCTCCAAAATTAGAGGCTTGCTGATTCATTTTAATGGAGGGCAGCTACCAGTCCCTATTCCAGTGCCAGCCTCACTGTACTTTAGGTCTGCTTCTCCTGGCATTGCCACTAGAGCTGGTCATCTTTTTTTTCCGCTGAAACATTTTTTTCAGAGAAAAATGGCTTTTTGGCAAAATGAACATTTTCATTTTGGTTGCAGTTTTCCAGTTCTGACAACACCCTGGGCCGTGCCCATCCCAAGTTATTAGGTAAATATCTTTTAGGAAGAGTTTTCAGTTTATTGGTCTATTTTTGATAAAAAATAATATTTGGTTTTTGAAATGAGATTTTTTTTAAACAAAATACAAAATTATTTACCAAAAATGTTTCTCAGAAACAAACCCACATCCCCCAGTGAAAAAGAAAAAAAAACTTTCTTGTGGTATTTTGAAAAAACAAACATTTTTTGTCCAAAAAACTTTTTTTCCCAAAAATTTCTCACAAAAAACTGGCATTTTTCAAGAAGCTCTAACTGTTCAAAAATCAGGACCTTAACAATCATGAAATTTTAAAAAATAATTATAAATTGTGGGTTCTTTTTATTTGGTGTTTTGTTCCTGAGCCTTTTAGGATTACATTTTCGAGCTTTTCTCTGCAACCATGAGGGCTGGACACTGACTTCTTTTCAATGAAAGCTGAGATTCTCACAACTATATGACTCTAGGAGTTGAGGCTTTAAGAAAAAAACACAAATATCATGAGACTCATGACAAAAATGGCAAGAGATGGCAATACTTGTTCTCCCCCTGATTTTGAGAGTGAAATGAGGAGTTGTTCCATTAGTGTCGAGGGAATTGTGCTGCTTTAAAACCGGGATGAGTGCCCAGAGAATACAACCTTTCATGTTCAGGGGGTCTCACTTTTGGGGGTCAAAGTCTGTTAAGTCTGTTAAGGCCATCTCTGTGTTAGAGACATTTGCTCCAATACTGGTGCAAGTTAATATAGACAGGACCAAATTTCACTTCCAAAATTACAATGGGAACAAAAATACCTACAAAACATTTTCCCCCTAATCTCTATAAAAAGACATTGTACTATTCAGAGGTTCTCAAACTGGGAGTCGGGACCCCTCAGGGGTTGCGAGGTTATTACATGGGGGGGGCACGAGCTGTCAGCCTCCACCCCAAACCCTGCTTTGCCTCCAGCATTTATAATGGTGTTAAATATATAAACAAGTGTTTTTAATTTATAAGGGGTAGGGGTCGCACTCAGAGGCTTGCTCTGTGAAAGGGTTCACCAGTACAATAGTTTGAGAACCACTGTTCTACAGGAATTTTCTACATTGCAGCTAAAAACCCACAGCTGGCCCATGCCAGCTGACTCAGACTCACAGGGCTCGGGCTAAGGAACTATTTAATTGTGATGTAGATGTTCGGACTTGGGCTGCAGCCAAAGGTCTGGGATCCTCCTACCTTGCAGCACAAGCCCCAACATCTACACTACAATTAAACAGCCCCTTAGCCTGCACCCGCTGGCATGGGCCAGCCACAGTTGTCTCATTGCAGTGTAGACATGTCCTTAGGTGTAACTTTTTACAATCACGATCCTAGAGCATTTTGGAGCATTACGGTAACTATACCTACTAACAATAATGAATGTTTTTCACTTGTATTGCGCCTGTAATCTGAGGATCTCAGAATGGTTCACACAGAGTAATTAAGCCTCACAACATACCTCTGAGCTATTATTATACACATCACACAGAGTCTGGCACAAAGAGGTGAAGCCCAAAGGGTTCAAACTGTCCATAGTTAGGCACCTAAATAAATGGCCTGATTAGAAAGTATTTAGGGAAGGGAATATCCTTTTGTTCTGTGTCTGTAGAGCAGCTAGCCCAATGGGGTGCTGGTCCATGACTGGGGCTCCTAGATGCTACCACACTAGAGATAATAGATAACAACACAGGTGCTGAGCACCCACAACTCCCATGTAAGTTCAAGGGCACTGTGGGCGCTCAGCACCTTTGAAAATCAGGCAGTTTTTGTTTAGGTGCCTAAAGTTAGGCACCCAAGTCTGAACATGTTGGTTTAATACAGTGACTCAGTGGGAGAGGCAGGAACAGAGCTCAGGTCTCCTGATTCCTTCTCCTCTACTTCTACCACTAGGCAATGCTGCTGCTTGCCCTGCCCCTTCTACAATATTGGGTGATATTTTTAGAAAGGAGAGCAAAGCTGTGTGGAAGGCTTGCTCAGAGTTAATTTCAGTAGCAGAAAGCGAGGGAAGGTCTCATGGGAACAGACAACATTTTCCTGCTTGCATCACTGATCACCCATGTTAGAAGACGTCTTTGGTTTGTTTCACAGCAGCTAACAGACACATGAAAATGTGTTTGTGCTGCACTGGGTTAGCAATACCCATGTCATGTAGCAATATACTAGGTATGAAGTGGTATTAGCTAATCTGTGTCTTCTAAGGCAATAAAATATACTACATCCTGTTTTCCTGATTTTTCTAAAATCCACACACAAAAAGACCACACACAAAAAGACCAAGGTCTGCAGCTGTTCTGGGATCCCTCGTTCTGTGGGCAGGAGATGACCGTGTCCTGGAGAACCCTACTTTTCCATGTCAGCAATTGCTGGGGCTGTCATAGGGATGCTATTGATCAGTAGTGGTGAGAGGAGAGACCCATGGATGGGAGGGGAGATGGGGTATGCTTGATCCACATACAACACATGCAGCTGACCGATCTTTCAAGGGCTCTTGTGTTTTTGCAGTGTACCTTGCAAACCTGTGCACTCCAGCAGGAAGTTTGGAGAAGGAGCCATGAGCAGGACCCCGAGAGGAAGCAGAGACAGCAAGCCTTGGGCACAGAGCCCGCTGGAGGGGCCAACACAGGGATTTCTGAGCAAGCTGCCTGCGGTTGAGGGAACACTCAGTAATGTGTTGAGGGAAACAGGACTTCGGGGGTATCTGTCTGTAAATAAGGAAGACTACACCAAGAACGTACCTGACTCATAGCATCGATTTCTCCTTCTACTGAAAACAACCCTGTAAAGCCAGGAATATGGACAAACCATGCAGGCTAAAGAGGAACAGTCTGCACCCTGCAAACGTGTGTTCATCTAGCCACCAGAGGGTAGGAGCTTCTGCTTAGCACTGTCACCTGCAGTAGTTAATCCAGACTTGAAAACACCGAACTGAATTGTAATATATATCTGTGCTCTACTTCTCCCTGTCACACATTTAAATCTATTTGATCCAGCCTAATGGACTGATCTACTGGCTTGTGGACACACATCCTGCTTTGGGCAGCACAGCCGACAGCATCTCACAGATCATGACCTGTCACTTCTAGTCAGGCTCACCTCCACCAGGAGCTTCTGGGAATGAATCCAATTACAGGCTAAAGGGTTTTCTTCCCCTTCCATATGGTCTCCATAACACTCCGGCTTTATCTCGTTTTAACCCCTTTCCCAGCAGGTGAGCTCACAAGCCAGGGATAAGCAGCTCATTTCACAAGCTACGCACAGTTTCTATTTGTCATGAGGAAGGGGGCTTCTTTGGGGGTGGGGAAGGCAAAGAAGCATGCTACAGTCCCAGATTTGCCCTCTCCCTCCCTGCAGGAAAGCACAAACCTTTCTGCAAAGTGGTATCCAGGTCAAGGCATTATTTATAAACCTGGCCAAATGCACACAGCAAAAATCTGCACCATGGGCCAGGCTTTCAGCACTGGCTTCTGGTTTTTAAGGGCAGAATTTTGCACCCACAGATAGTTTCACTCACATTTATCCACATGGCTTACTGTGGGTGGCAATGTTCCTAGTTAGACATGTCTAGCTGCTAAATGAGCAGTCGGATGCCATCACTGAGGTTGCCAAAATACATTCTAGTGGAAGACTAGCCTATTGTACCAGATTGATGGGGTGTGAGGGGACACGGGGCTGCAAGCATTAATGGGGTGGAATGTTTATATTTTGAGTTTATTTTGGGGGGGTGAGGATTGGGGGGTCAGGGCTTGTATGGGTTGGGGAAGGGTTGTTTGTTTCCTGATGAGCTTTAATTTCTTTACATGTGTTGAAAGGATGGGCTAATGATTTGGGTGCTAGGAAGAGGCTTAAGAGTCCTAGGTTCAATTTCCTGTTCTGCCACAGACTCCCTGTATGACTGTGGGCAAGTCACTTAGCCTCCCTGTGCCTCAGTTCCCCATCTGTAACATGGGGACAAGAGCCCTGCCTTATGGGCCTGTTGGGAGGACAAAAACATTAAAGTTACTATGGTAACAGCCATCTAAGTATCTTAGCTGGATACCCCCCTATGCTGGGAGCAGGGCCAGCGTAGAGTCCTTACAGCAGATCTATACCAGCTGAAGGGGTCTTCCTGTGACCGAGGGCCTGTCTACACTTGAAATGCTACAGCAGCGCAGTTCTCCTGTCAGCACAGATAATCCACCTCTTGGAGAGGCACTAGCTAGGTCAACAGAAGCACTGGGGGTTAGGTTGGCTTAACTACGCTGCTCAGGGGGGTGGATTTTTCACACCCCGCGTGACATTTTTAAACCGACAATTTTCTAGTGTAGTCCAGGCCTCTGAATCAGACCCCAGCTGTGAAAGGACAGGAGTCAGTCAGTGGGCTGATGCTGCTGGACTACACAGGGAGTTTTTGCCTTGACACAGTTTGCTCACTTAGGATCTTCCCATCGCACAGGGACAAATCACTTTTCCTGTTATTTAACACACAAAGGCCTCCTTCCTCATTGGAGAGTCACCAAACCATGCAGCCGGGCCAGCGGTAACACTCTCATCATTCTTGAAGGCTCCTTTCGGCCATGCACCTTTCAAACCCTACTGTGCCACCAAAGCCTTTCCCATTTGGCCTGCACTAAATCGTTTTCTTTTTGTTAACCTGTGCACACCAGTCGGAGGGAGAGAGGATGTTACAAAGCAGGGAAGGGGGTGGTCGTTGAGGTTCACAAGCTAAACACGTTAGGCTCCTGAAAAGGTCCAGTGTTCAGAACAAAGGCAGAAAGCAGCGAGGCGGCTCAGGAGGAATCCATTAAAGAGCAGGCACTGAGACGTGTGACCCTTTCAGACTGGGAGGGGAGCATGCAGGGCATCGATTAAAACGAGGCATGGGAGCTGGAATTGCATTTCCCTGCAATGCCCTTGACCTTTGAAGAAACAAGACAACTCTGATCTTGGCAGGGATCATGACTTGAGCTGCTTGTGACTCAGACTCTTGGAAAGTTTGAGCTTTTGCCTGATGAAAACTCAGCTGCAAAAGAACTATGGGGACAGATCCTCAGCTACATAAACAGGTGCCTACGCCAATGGTCACACAGAAAGTCTGTGGCAGAGCTGGGAATTGAACACAGGCCTCCTAGGTCCCAGTCCAGTGCCTTAATTGCTATCCCTCCTCCTGCAGTACCTGGTTCTGCAGCCAGAGGAGAGCTGGGATTCCCAGGGCTGTCAATCTAGTGATTTAAGTCATTTGGGATGTAGCCTCTCATCCAAGTCCAACACATTTCACAGCCTTTTAATGAAGGTTTCCCATTTATTATTATTGCTTGTATTACGGTAGCACCTTGAGACCCCAATAATGATCTGGGCCCCTTTGTGCTGAGTACGATACAAACACCTAGGAAGAGAGAGACCCTGCCCCCAAAGAGCATCCCAAAGTGTGTGTGTCGGGTGGGGAGGGGCTGGAATTGCCAGACAAGGCCCAAATTCCCCATTTACCTGTCTGGTATGATGATGTTCATTAAATCGTGCAGATCTCTCCGAGAGGCATCATATGAGGTTTCCTGGCCTAACAGAGATCAGATTAAAGCTATCACTTTCTATTTTCATTACTGGTGCATAGAAGGTTCGGGGAATCCAAGTTCACATCCTGGAAAAAAAAAAGCCATCCTCCTCTGTATCATTTTCCTCCTCCGAGTTGACTTGAGGCCTTTAGGTATCGCTCTGACTGCTGCTGACCTAATGAGAACTCTAAATCCACGTCAACCGAGGACTAGAGCTTGCTGCACCTAGCTTGATCTTTGCTCTACCTACATGATAACCTTAGGCTCCAAAGGGAGAAAACTGAGCTTATGAAAAGAATGATGATGCTGGAAAGACATCTGCCAGCCTCATCCCCGGAGCCCGAATAGCAGTCAATGGGGCTAATCTGAGTTATGTCCGCTGGGTATCTGGTCCTGAGACTTTATCTCTGGGTGCCAGCAAACATGGAGCCTACCAATTCACCAGCATCTGGATGTTATATGTAAAACTGGGTAAAATTTTCAAAAACACTTCAATGGTTTAGGAGCCTAAGTGCTACTGAAAGTCCATTAGACTTGGGTGAATTTGAAAATTCTATTAGTTTTCCTTAGTTTTGTAGCTACAGGCTGGTGCATGGGCATCTGCTGAAATTTGATCTCAATACCCGACAACTTGGGTAAAGTTCAAATCCAGATACAGGATCTAGGTATTATTATTTCCCATATTTTGTGCTCAATCCCATCTCTAAAAGGGGTCAGTCTGTACCTCTGGATTCATCCATCCTTTACCTCTATGAACATTTGGAATTGGATCCAGGCCTGAACTTTGCGGTTGGAGCCCACTTCTACTGAAAATCAAAGAGCTTTTTCTATGGCATCATATTAGATCAGGTAACATTCATGCCCATGCACATGTGAGGATGCAGGCACACCGAGTTACTACCCCAGCCTTTTGCTCCAGGAGACCCAAGTTCAAATCCACATACAGTCTTCTTGACTTTCATCCTCCAAAACTGAATATAAGTCCAGGAACTTCTAGCTAGTCCTTCATGTAAACTGGTCCACATATGTGAATCTCTTTGGATACAATATGACTTTCTTCCCAAACTCCAGATGAACCTTTCTTAGAAGTCCAAAAATATCTGCCTTAGTTCCTCCTCCTTCCCCAATTATTCTTCATTGTGTTTGTCTACACTTCTAAAGAGAGGACATGGAAGCACAAAAATGTTGTCAGGACGGCTATTTTCATGAAAATATGTCTGGAAGGTGGAAATGCACATTCCCATGAGATTCCCAGCCCACGTTTTCAGAGGTTGCTCAAGACAATCTGCCATCCTAGGCAAAAGCTCAGTGTCTGCCCCATTCCTCGTAGGCCTAGGGTGGCAGATTTGGCCCAGCTGCCCCTCCTTCATGACCCAGGGTGACTGGAGCAAATCTGAGTGGTATTGTGACCCCATGTACCAGGTCGCAACACCATACACTCAGATTTGGCCCAGTCACCCCTCTGTTATGATGAAGGGGAAGCCAGGCCAAATCAGCCACTCTAGATAACTACCCAAAAATCTGCTGCCCTAGGCAGCTCCCTAGATTGCCTATAGCTAGACTGGCCCCTGACTGTTTGCAAACAAAACTTCAGAGAAACATATGAACTTTTGCACGCTCATCTGAATGGACCCTGAAGTACGAACCTTCTGAAATTGGCTCATTGTGGGGGAATCCAGCTTTGGTACGTTTAGAAACCTCTGCCACTTTCAGGAGGGATATAAAATACCTTCAAGGAACTGCGTCTTCGAGACATGATGGCAAGGGAGCTCTCTGGAACTAAGGGTTGTTTGTGTTTTACCAGCGAGGATCCCGAGGAGAGTCTAGAGAGGAGACAGGAATCAGGTTGGATCATTTTGTGACTTGGTGCACCATGGCATTAGCCCCTTTCCCAGGGGGTAGCCTTCCTATCTGGAACCCTTACCGCAGGGCGCCCCGACTTCAATGACCTGATTATTCTGGTCTCCGCCAGCCCTGTCCTACTTCTCTGTCCTTTCAGTCCAAAGCTGGAGGATCAGAGCAGGCCGGCGATAAAGATATCATTCTTCCTACCCTTTGGCCTTCCGTTCCCGCCCTGCAGCTCCCTCTAAAACCTCCCTCCGCCCCAGCCCCACGCACACACAGCTTTTGGGACGATCTGGTTTCTCCACAGAGACAATGTTGACTTCTTCCATCCACTCACCACTGAGGAAGGCAGGTGGGGGGAAGGGACTGAAGCTTACAGTATTAACAGATCAGGGTCATGTACGCCACCATATGTCACAGATTAGCGGGAGAGCTCTGCTAAGAAGCCTTAGGCAGTTCTCCCATTGCAGCAGTGTCCAGCATCCTGAACTAAAAGCAGGGAACTTGGACAAGGAAGGGAGCATATGAGTTTGGGGCTAGTTCTGACAGATTTTACGGAGTGACCTAACTTCCCCTTGACCCAAATTCAGCACTGAGGAGTCAGGGTGAACCCATCCTTTTGTTCCCACCTGCTCCCTCAGTTTGAGTGTGGAGCAGCCATGTTTTTTCTTGCCATTCCCTCTCATGCCATCTCCAGACCCTCTCCTGCCCAAACAGCCACCTCCTAATTGCGGATCATTCACCAGCCTTTCCAGCTGCTGCTTGATTGGCTGTCTGTTCTCCCTGCCTGGGTACAGTTCTGAACAGCACCCAAGCAGGCCATTTGCCAGGCAGGTAGGGATGCTACCAGCATTCCAGTCCCTGGGGACAGCCTGCACCCAGTTCCAGGGGAGTCAGTCTGTAGTCGGTAGGTTTTTAGCAGCTGGTGCAAACAGTATTTTCCTCTTCCCAGAGGAAGTCAGGCCGTCAATTCTTTTACAGCCCTGGAGCTTGGAGCCCTGACTTGGCTGATGCCTCTGCAGGCAGTGCTGTAATATAACCATTAAACAATATAATGCTCCAGTACTGTATCCGCCCAAGTCTACTAAATGAATCCTTGGTCGGCTGTGGAGCTCCATGGCTTTTCTCTGCCTCAGGGTTGAAATAATATGAGAACTGGTCCTTGTCACTATATTTCCACCATCTGCAATACTTTACATGGAGGCACTCAGCCAAGTGTGGAACATATATAATGACCATGCTTGGGATGACAACAGGGTTTGAACCCTGGCCCTTCAGCACTAAAAGCACCAAGCACTACTGCTAAGGGAGCAACCCCTTTAGCTAGCAACTGTAGTAGACTCATTCTCCTATATAGATTAGACACTAAAGTGGGACTCGGACTCATGCCTGCCTAAATCTGAGTGACACATACAATATTTCATCCCCGATGCAAAAATAGAAAACAGCCCAAGAAAAACAAAACACAAATAATTAGGTATTTAGGTTCCTGTGAAACCTGGTGGTGTGTTTTCCCATGCTTACATAACATGATGATGAGCACAGACAGACAAACATATATGGACATAGACAGACAGATATGCCAGCTTTCTGCAAAATTAAATGCTGATCTGCTGTAGCTGCAGTTTCTGGAATGAGTCAAAGAGGCCAGGAAAGACCCAGTTGGGTTAATTCAACCATCTTATTGCCTTGCCATGGCATACTTGTAGACCAGACAGGTTCTTGCAGGGCAGTCCAGGTCAAGGAGTGGAAGCAGAGCCAGAAAGGCCTGAGGACTCCTAATTGGCCAGTATGTTGAAATGAACTTTATAAACTACCTAATGTGGCTATCTGAGCCACTCCGGGAAAAGAGGACAGGCAGGAAGGTCACCACAGTGTTTTCCCCTCCCCCAGTTGCCAGTTCTTGAATAAATAATGGCAAGTTGTCAAGCTGGTTTTAGAGCTGTGGCCAAGCAGCCTCCTTGAATGGCCATACGAGGTCAGACCAATGGTCCATCTAGCCCAGTATCCTGCTGTCCGACAGTGGCCAATGCCAGGTGCTTCAGAGGGAATGAACAGAACAGGGCAATTTATTGAGTGATCCATCCCCTGTTGCCCAGTCCCAGTTTCTGGCTGCCCTCAAGTCCTTGCAAAGCTTTGAGACTGATTGGCTTCTCAAGCCTGGGAAGGGGAGCAGAGTGCAGGAATGAAGGCACCACTGGGAAACCCAGTGACCTTTACTGCACCTCCAGGGAGAAGTGAGGGTGACTACAGACCACAATGAGAGTTTTGCCATTGACTTCCAGCAGGATCAAGCCACTTGGGTGTGTCAGAAGCAATAGAAGTCATCTACTGTCTATACCAGGGGTTTTCAATCTGTGGTCTATGGACCCCTCGGGATCCACAGACTATATCTAAGATTTCCAAAGGGGTCTGCATCTCCATTTGAAATGTTTTAGGGGTCTGCAAATGAAAAAAGTAGAAAACTACTGGCCTAGCCCGATTTAAACAAAGTGTTCTCTAGGGTTACAGCACGACAGGACTGGGAGTCAGGACTTCTGGGTTCTATTTCCACAGCTGGGAGGATATGTGACCTACTGGGACTGGGCATGGAAGTCAAGATTCCTGTGTTCTATTCCCAGCTCTGATAACAATTCATTGTGATGTCTCAGTACACCCTGATTTACTCATCTGTAAAATGGGGACAGTGATACTTAACTGACTTCACAGTGCTCTCCCGTTCCTGACCTGGGAAGATATGATCTTTTTACCAATGACAAACCAGAAACATTTTTATTAAAATTCAGGTTACAGACTGTTTGGCTCAAGGGGATTAAACATATGAACCAACCCTTTTAATAACACATGTGCAAACGCATGCTTGGGACTTTGACATGCTGGGGGTTCTGCACCCAGGTCATGTGCACGCTTGTTGGTATGTATCTCTTTGAAGACAATGATCCTCGGAATCTCCAGACCAAAATGACATGATAGGGCAGGGCATGGGAAATGGCCTATACAGCTTTTCACTTCTAAATCACTGGTTTGAATCCAGGCCAGTTTGGAAATGCTTAGAGATTTAGCCATGTAGTTCTGATCCAGATTCAAACTTCTGTAAAATCTGAGAAGGTTCAGAGCTGGAGTTCTGGTTCAGATCCATCTGACAGGGATGGTCCCAAACTACAAAGTTTGGATTCAGAGCTGAACATGCCCAGGGTTCTGGTTCAACAACTCTCCAGTAGGCAATGGAATTAACTACCCTCTGGTAGCTGTTCCTCCAGGAGTCTGTGCGGAATGAGTCGATGAATCTGACTCCATGATTTCCTTTTCAAAAAAATCTCACCCCCAAGGCAGGGCAGGAGGAGGGTGCGGGGACAGGATTATATATTCAGCCCACCATGCAAAGTGGAAGGAGGAGATGCTTCCCAGTCACTATATCCCTTCAAAGCACTAGGGTTTTCCAAGTGGAGGATCAGAAGTTCAGTTACATATTTCAGAAACCTAATTCTAGCGAAGACCCAGTGCAATCCACCTCCCAGCTAAGCTGCAGCATGGGCTATAAGAAAGGATTGCATGGAAATGAAAGCCCAGCAGAACCATCTGCATTTGTTCTTGCTAGTTCCATTTGGCAGCCTGGCATTGCAACAGCATTTGGCTTACAAAGTAATTCAGTTGAGATGTTGGCCTAGAAACCCCCAAACTTACTTAGACTACAAACTGTTGGGGGCAGGGACAGTCTTTTTGTTCCGTGTTTGTACAGTGCCTAGCACGACTGGTTCCTGGGCATAACTAGGACTAGTAGAGTCTATCAGAACACGCCCCAATAAATAACAATGATAATAACTTCCTCCTGAAGGGAAGGTGGTAGGCAGGAGCTGGCTCTGGACAGGAGTGGCTGGTCAAGAAGAGTCCTCCAAAAAAAAAGGCCGGTTGCTTTCCAACATGTGGACATGCCCAAAGCTGATGAGACCCAAGTACATTCAATGTTGCAATGTTCCAAGGCGCCTATGCAGATGCCATTCCATCGTGACACAGTTTGGGTGTGGGTTCAGGTTTCCCAAGCACTGCAGCTATGATCCAAAATCCAAGTGTTGCTGCTTCCGCCGTCCCTATTATGAGGCCAGAACCTGCAGTGAGAGGATCTGATTCTGCTCAGAATCCAGTTCACTATTACAGCAAAACTTGCACTGTTTGAGTATTCAGATGTTCATGAAATCAACACATTTCACAAATTTCAGCATGAACAACTATTAATCTGAACATTGGAAGGGCAAGAGTCATTGTTTTCTGTCTGAAGTTTCAGACAGCAAACCAATCAGAGAGCAGAAAAAATATCATGCAACTTAAGTGACCAACCATGCACAGCAAATATCAAATACTGAACAGTCCAAGCAAGCAGATTACAAGCAACCCAGCAGTCAGAAATTGCTTTTCCAAATGATTTGCTGAATATTGGCAACTAACAAATACAATTGCAGGAATCAGATAAAAAAAATAGAACCTAGGATTCCTGACTCCCCATCCCCTACACTAACCACTAGACCTGCCCCCCAAACCCTGTGGAACAGAACCCATTGTATAGATGGGAAAGTGAGGCACAAAGAGACTAAGTCACTTAGCCATGGCCACATGGGGTGTTGGTGGCAGAGCTGGGAATTTAACCCGGATCTCCCAAGTCTGAAGCCAGTGCACTAACTTCCAAACCATCCTTCTGCTCAAATAATTTGACCAGCTCACCTTCTTAGCTACTGGGCAGTCACAAGGGCCACCATTTAGGTCGAATTCAAGTGGGCACAGAAATCCCTCTCCAATACTCCTGTCTCTGTTATACCGTTCTATCTACCTATCATTCTTTCCTGGTTACCACCTGCCAATTTACAGCTCTGCTCCTGCCTCACCTCATTTCCAAATAAACCAAATTCCTTCAAAGATATTAAACACTTAATGGAAATTAATAAGCCTTAAGGCAGGTTTTGGGGCCAACTAGCTGCTTAGAAGGCGCTTAAACCATCAACCCCTCTCAATCCCATTGTCCTTGTCATACAAACTTAGCCTAGACCCTAATCCTCCCCTCCCACCCTCACTCCCTCCTCCACTCCAGCAAAAGTGGGCGAAGGATATAAAAACCCCCATGGGATCCTGGCGCTGCCAGCTCTGGGATGTAGATGAGGGACACCACACCAGCACTGCATTCTCTTAAGGATTTCTGTTGGGGGTGGGGGGATTTTTTTGTATTGAGGTTGACAATAAAATTAAATTGGTTTTGAAAAGAGACAGAAACAATTAAATAATAAAGAGCAGCTGCTAAAATAACAGAAGGATGAACGGGACAGAAGGTATCAATTTCTATGTGCCATTCTCCAATAAAACAGGGCTGGTGCGGAGCCCCTTTGAGTACCCACAGTATTACCTAGCCGAACCCTGGAAGTACCGAATCGTGTGCTGCTATATCTTCTTCCTCATCTTCACTGGGCTCCCCATCAATTTCCTCACCCTCCTTGTCACTTTCAAGCACAAGAAGCTGCGGCAGCCACTCAACTACATCCTGGTCAACCTGGCAGTGGCTGATCTCTTCATGGCTTGCTTTGGCTTCACCGTCACCTTCTCCACGGCCTGGAACGGCTACTTTATCTTCGGGCCCATAGGCTGTGCCGTGGAGGGCTTCTTTGCCACACTGGGAGGTAAGAGCTCAGCGGGGGGAGCTGCGGGCGGGCAGGGAAGGGGGAATGATGCATGCGCTTGCCTGGCTGGAGGAAGGAAGGTCTAGTTTGCCCTGGGTTTATTTCCAGTTGGAAGCATGCTGTCCAGGCAGATGGACTGCATGCAATCTGTTTCTCCCCATTGAAACATGCTTGGCTGCACTAGTGGGCTAGACAGTGCATGTTTCAGCACAGGCTAGACATGCAAGTAATTACCCAGGGTTCTGGGTACAGCCCTGTGCTGCCACGGCTTCACTGCTCTGGTACCTAAGCTAGCTATGACAGCCCTAATTGCAAATTGCAGTGCAGGCATGTCTTATGCGGCATCAGTAAATTATGCCACTCCCTGAAGGGTGATGTTGCATTGTAATGCAAAGGTACCACATCAGTATGGCACAGTGACTTGAGAACCAGCACAGTGACAAGCTACAAGCAGGGCCCAAAGTAGATTGGGGACTTTTAAAAATTGTCCTGGAAGCCCGTGACGACTGCAACCACAACAGGAGTTTCAGAAAGGCGGCAATGAAAAGAAATCAGCCCAAGCTGCAAAGTTCAGCTAAGGATCTGGGACCCAAAGTTCAGGGGTGTTGGAATTGGGAAGGGCTGAGTTTGAGCCCATCGCTGGGGTCCACACAAAGTTAAGCACATCTTGAGATTAATCTGGAAACTGCCATGGTCTTAGCAAGATCCTCCACCACTGTTTAGAATGATCCCTGCTGAAAATTGTGCGGAAGCCCCTCCCAGCAGGTCACTCATTGGCAGCCTGACTGAAAATGACTCTTCCTTCCACAGTCTGACCTGGACCTATCTGGTTTAGGTGGCTCACCGGTGCATTTGAGCATCTGCAGTGCTGCTGGGAGCACTCACTCATGTGCGGAACTGAGCACCTGAATGCAGATGCCAAGGTTTGAATACTGCTCCCTAATATGAAAGCGTTTACTTCCTGGGCTATGCCAGTCATGTCAAACCCAGCCAGACCTTAATACCACATCGGAGTCCAAGTCAGCGGTCTGCGTCAAATGGGTGGGTAGTTGGGTCTTTATCCCCTGGCAGGCAGCATCAGAGCCAACATAAATTGGGCCCCCTTGTCAGTAGCCTCAGCAGAAGGGTCAAGGACTAAAAAGGTCCAAGAGACTAAAATTCCCTTAGGGTGGTTCTTTTAGAATGGGGAACAGCATGTGGGAAACTTACCCCACGTTGTTCCCGTTCCGTGGAGAAATGAAAGACATCGATAACCAGGGGAATACAAAAAATGTTTGGTGCAACAGTAAGACTCCAGGAGCATGTAAAATTGTCCCAGGTTCCCAGCGGAAGATGCTCTCATTGTTACATAAAACCAATGGTCCAAACCAATGCATCTTACAGCAGCGATGCTGCGGTTTGGAGCAAGGGCAGGTTTTTTATACAAGAGAAGGGGCAGGTCGGTATTTGGGAGGAAAAGGAAGAGCCAATCAGTATCAGCAAAGGATAGAATGAGCCCATCCATATTTGGGAAGAGAAAATGAGTCCCCTCTGGGCTAGAGAAGAGGAGTTTGGTGCTTATGAAAGAGGAGAAAAGGTCTAAATCTGGGAGCAGAGTGAAGGCTAATTGTGTATCCGGGAGCTGAAGGAATATGTGGTTGCTCTCAAGAAGAGTAAAAATGACATGGTCAGTCTCAAGGAGTGGAACCAGGGTTCAGTCTATATTTTTGAGCAAAGCTGCGCAAGTAGTGCAGAAATTTTCCAATGACTATCCAGTGGCATTTTCAAACCCAGCTGATCTGACCCACATTCATGGCTCTTTGATCTTTCACTCCTGCAGGCAGGGTTGCGATCAAATCTCAGTGGCACAACTGCTTGCAAAAAAAATCCATTTCCAAGCAGCACGAATTAATTTTACATCTCTGCGCTCATCCGACCAGCAAAGAGAGATGATACCTGGTGACTTATCCAGCCAACCGAACACAGATCAGAGAGCAAATTCTTGAAGGGAACAGTTTGCAATCAATGCCAGGAGTTTAAAAAAAAAATGGTTAAAAATTCACTGGTTAATTTTCACTCCTGAATACATTTGAGGTAATGGGAATATTCCTGCCACCAGGAAAAGAGGCTCAACGAATCTGGTCTATGCCAGGGATTGGAAATGGGGCCGGGTCTATATTAGGGAGAAGAAGAAGGGCCACTTAGTGTCATCACTAATTCCTTCAGTGAAAAGACCCCATCTCTGTGCCTGACAACAGCTTCTAATCTTTCACACTCTTTCAGGCCCTCCGTCTTATCCAGGCTTTCCATTTCTACCCAGCAAAGAACAAGGAGGGTCCCAACTGGGGGGGAAAGGACGAAGAAAGTTTATACTAAAGGGAAGCAGCAAGAGTTACCGTTCTTCACGAAAGCTGAGCAGAAGGTGTAGCTATCAGCAGATGAGCACATGCTGGGGGCATTAACAGGCTTATAGTACAGGCTAAAGGCTCATAATCCCCTAAGGTTTGATTATCCTTTGATAAATAAACACACCAGGACCTGTCCGGGTTCATTCTCCTGCAGTGGGAACACATACCAAATACCCATTTAGACTCTTGGAGCCATCAGGACAGGTTCAGACATGGTGCAAGCCAGGGTTCACGCCTGGAGCTGTGCTTCCTTACACCAGGTCAAGCTTTGGCCCATTGACTTTAGGGGATGACAAATGACCAGGGCTCTAAACAAGACATTTAGAGACTCATATTGGCCCTTTAGCGCTTTATATGGCCATTCTGGGGGCAGACTCGGGCTCTGTAAAGGCAGACTCTGCTCAAGCCACGGTGAGATAGGGAGGCTGCAGGGTACTGACTCCAGCTCAGCCCCCTGACCCAACTCCTGATCCTGTACTGTACCCAACAGACCATGCTTCCCCTCTGTTCAGATAAGAGCAGGTTTAGACAATTTCTTGTCCCCCAAGTCCTTTAACAGCTCACTCATGTTAGATTGCCCTATCTGTCTCTTTCTCCCTCAGGTCAGGTCGCCCTGTGGTCGCTGGTCGTCCTGGCCATAGAGCGTTATATTGTGGTGTGTAAGCCCATGGGCAACTTCCGCTTCTCTGCCACCCATGCCTTGATGGGCATCAGTTTTACCTGGGCAATGGCCTTTTCCTGCGCTGCTCCACCCCTGTTTGGCTGGTCCAGGTGAGTAATACGAAACACAGACAGTATTTACACCATCCAGACAAAGACTACTGTCTAAATACTCGAATCCCAAATACCCAGGCACTCCTCTATGCATTAGCCTTGAAGCACAGAAGCAATTATAATGAGGAGTCCGTGTGGCACCTTGGAGACTAACACATTTATTTGGGCATAAGCTTTCATGGGCTAGAGCCCACTTCATCAGATGCATGAAGTGAAAAATACAGGAGCAGGTATAAATACATGAAAGGATGGGGGTTGCTTTACCAAGTGTGAGGTCAGTCTAATGAGATAAATCAATTAATAGCAGGATACCAAGGGAGGAAAAGCGGTTATGGATCTGAACCTGATCTCTGTACCTTGGGTTTATACTGGGGTGATGCCATTGACTTAAATGGACTTACTCCTGATTTACGCCAGCACTGCTGAGAGCAGAATCAGACTATAAGCTTCGGAATCCTTCCTGAAAATGTAACCTCCAGCATCTGGGCATTACGAGCTTCCTCACACAGCTTTGCCAAAGCACCTCTGTCCTACCTTACTGCTCCCACTTCTATTCCTGTCTAGACTCTCCACATACAGCGCTGCTAATGCACCACCTCAGCATCTCCTGATAGTCCCGGGTTTCACTCCAGCTCTGCCAATGCCATTTCATTCTGGCCCAACATTACCGCCTGCTATTCCAGTTCTGTGTCCCACACAGAGTTCTGCTGGGACACCACAATCCTAACCTGCAACCCCTTCCCCTGCTGTTCCTGTCCTGAAAGCTCTGTGCATCAGCCCAACCACAGGAAGTGAGAACTAACCGTGGCAAGACCTATATGCTCTTTGCTCACTACCACAGAAGGGAAGGGACAAAGGAGCCCAGGCCACCAAACAAAGAGAGAAGAGACTCTCTGTACTTGCTTGTGAGCTTGGAGGAAGCACGGTCTGCTCATAATGCAATTGTCTAATGCCATAGGCCACCAGCTGCACTCCGTCGAACAGCTGTGTTCTCCTCTGGAGAGCCAGCCGTGCACATGCTTGTCCGCATTCCAGCAGTCATTGCAGACTAACCTAGCCAGAGCAGAATTCGGAGTGAAGAAGAGTTTGGGCCCAATCCTGCAACGGCAGCTCCCAGTGCTAATCCTTACATATGATAGTAACTCCCAGTTAAACCAATGAATTAAGATTAAGATTACATGTGGCGTGGACCCTATTGTTTCAGGTTGAGCCCGAATATCATGTTGGCCAGGAGCTGGGCGGTCAGGACTGAAGCACAGTATGGGAAGCCTCTGCTGTATAGGCTTTGTGGATAAACACAGGACTTGAGCATTAAGGAGGGCTGTCAATCTGGTGCCTTTCACATGAATTCACTTGTCATTTCCCCTCCAGCACAGGTAAAGCCACAGCCCTCCTGCTGCACAAATTTGGGAACTGGTCCTGAAAAAGACTTACATTTACTCCTAGCAGCAAACCCACTGAAGTCAATTTACTTACGTGACTCTGCAGGGATCAGGACATTAGCTATTAAAGTGACAAAGCTGCTTTTGAGTCACAGAAACCCAAAATCTGATAAACTAAGAAATATCAGAGGGGTTTTTAGTTTGGGACACGCCCCCCTGAAAATCTCTGTCTTTATGGAGAAGCACTAAAGAACTGACTAGGAATGAAACCAATAGAATTCTATAGGATGCTCTGAAAAGCCTGTGGAAAGAGTCTTATTCTACAGGCAAAAATATAAACAGGCACTAATAATAGGTCCATCAATGGCTATTAGCCAAGATGGTCAGGGACGCAACCCCTCAGCAACAGGGAATCCAGGACACCTCAGAGTTCATACCTGCATTGAGCCATAGTAGGTTCCCCGTCATCTCTGCTCCCCGGGAGAAAGAGCAGGTGGCACCTGGCAGCCAAATGCTCAGTCTTGTAAGGACAGGAATTAACAGCCTGCTCCTCATGGGAGGGAGCGTCTGTCACAACAAACTGATGTCTACATGTCCAAGTGCAATGTGGCAGCGCAGTGCAAACGGCACATGCCGCCTTCTCCTGAATCAATCACTGTCCCTGCATGATCCTCACCCAGGCTGCCTGGCACTGGGGCATGGCGCTTTGCCACGGCTCCCATCACCCAGGGAAGGAGTGCAGCAGGCTCAGCAGAGCCCCATGTGGACGCATGCACCTCTGCCTCACACCAGTAGGCCAGCAGGGGTGCCTTGGCAGAGCTGGGCGTGGGAGCTCAGGATTGGCATAGCAGAGGGTGAGGATTGCAGGTCAGGACTGAAGGGCATGGGCCAAGAAATTTGGAAGGAGCACACACAATGCCTGGCCACAGCGCCATTGGCTTTGGCTGGTGCTGTCATTCTCAGAGTCTCAGGGAGCTGCTAATGCAGCCCTGCGGCTGCTCACTGCCTGCCGAGAGCCCCATTGTGGCGAGGTTTGCCTCTCTGGCTGTTCTGCCTCTACTTCTCCTTCATCCAAGCCCCTCTAAGAACTCAATCGGGCTCCAGTGAACCTTTGAATTCACTCTTCCCCGGGTCTCCACAGGCTGGCAACGGAGTTTGTCCAAAACCAGAACTCAAAAGTCCAAAATGCACACAAAGTTCCTCATCTTCCCTTCTTCAGTGCCACCCACAGGCTTTACCTGGCTTGGGCTCTGTAGTGCCAGGCGTGCTCTCTGCCTGACTTCTTCCATCAGCTGCAGCAATGCACAATCTCGTGTGTTCTGGGCTTCCCTGGGTTACTGCCAGGCTTCCTCCTGCCTCTGGCAGTCTCAGCTACTCTCTCAAACACACCCTGCCTGCAGGTGCCGCTGCCTTTTATACTGGAATCACCTGGTTGCTCTCCTGTGGGGCTCATCTTGTAATCAAGGGCTGGCTTAGCCGCAGGCTCTCCAGCCCATGGGCAAAACATCTTGTTGCAGACACAGAGACTCTAGGTCACCTCACCAGTTTCAACCCAGCCCCATCCGAAGGCCGCACACGGGGGAGGGTCTGGTGAAATGCGTGACCTAACTCTTCTGCTTTGCTTGCTCTCTCACTCGGCAGATACATTCCCGAGGGCATGCAGTGCTCTTGTGGCCCAGATTACTACACTCTCAACCCTGACTACCACAACGAATCCTACGTCGTCTACATGTTCGCGGTCCACTTCGTCATCCCGGTGGTGGTCATCTTCTTCTCCTACGGGCGGCTCATATGTAAAGTCCGAGAGGTACAATATGTGTCTAGCTGCTCAGGGTTTGATGAAGAGAGGCAACGAGCATGAGGGGATTGAGGGTGTTGGTCCTCAGCTGGCGAACAGGCTCTTTGGAGCACCAGCAGCACCATCTGATGGGCAATACAAGCCCGCATGTGTTTGGCCAGGTCAAACTAGACAATCACAGCGGTCCCTTCTTGCCTTGGAATCTATGAATCGCCCCCGGTGTTATCTCTGTTCACAACCCCATCTCCTCTGGAGACAGGCCCAGGCTTAGAAAAGAGGCAAGAGATGTAAAACTTCACACCCATAATTTATCAGTGGACAGTGAGGGGGCTCAGGGCCTCACAGAGGGATCGAAAGCAGGGATGATTCTCTGCAAGCACAAAGCAGGGTCAGGTGTGTGCCTGTTTCAGCCTCTCCTTTCTCCAGGTAAGAGAGTTTATCAGCTGCACTTTATGACTGGGTGCGTGCTGCCTTGGGTGTGAGCCATTCCATGTGTAAATCTAGTCTGTGCTCCAGATCTAGTCCAGGTTCTGAGCAGAGGTTAGATCCACTCTGGGCATAATGAAATACAAACTAAAACGTCTTCAGTCCAGGGGTCAGCTTTCCCAGCAAAAGGGTTCAGACCTGCTCCCTGTTCCCCGACTCCAGCCATGTCAGATATCCAGTTCTCTCTAGCTTGCCTGGTGGGAGACAGCTCAGCACTGCAATGCGCTCCTTGGCTCACTGCCCTCTCCTACTCCCACAGGCAGCCGCACAGCAGCAGGAGTCGGCAAGCACCCAGAAGGCAGAGAGGGAAGTGACCCGCATGGTGATTCTAATGGTTCTGGGCTTTCTCATGGCCTGGACGCCCTATGCCTTGGTGGCGTTCTGGATCTTCACCAACAAGGGGGCGGACTTCTCCGCTATTTTCATGTCAGTGCCTGCCTTCTTCTCCAAGAGCTCCTCTCTCTACAACCCCGTCATCTATGTCCTCATGAACAAACAGGTGAGAGTCCCAGGGCCAGAGCCTCCCTGCCAAAGCTGTCCCTGTCCTAGGCCTCCCCTAGAACTCTCAGGGCACACCTTGAACCTGGCCTATAGCACTCCCTGCTCTCACAGTTCTGCGTTCTCAGCCAATGCACCTCAGTCCTTACCTGCAGCTTCCCTCCTGCTATTCCATCCCTTGTCTCCCTCTGCTCAGTTTTCCAAATGCACCTTGATCCTGACCTGCAGCACCTCTGCTACTCCGCTCCTTGGGACACTACCCTGCTCTGCCAACGCACCTCAATCCCAACCTACAGCCCCTCTATTACCCCAGTCCTGTGTTGGTGCTGCCAATGCACCTTGATTCTGACCTACAGTCTTCTTGCTACTCCAGTCATGAGCTTCACTACAGCTGTGCAGATGCATCTTCCTCCTGCCTAATAGCACCTCCCCCACTATTCCAGTCCCAGAACAAATTCCAATTGAATCTGGTACCTGTCGCTTTCTGCCTTAATTTGTTTAATGCTGCCTGTGCAGTTGGAACAGCTGCTATATTTCACCACAGGGGTGGTAGCATCTCTGTAGTGGGCGAGGTGTTATATGTAACCCAGTAAAGTGCTCTTTGTCTGGTGATCAGACGGACGGCTCCATTGGCCATCGTGGATGTATGTGCTGTTCAAAGGTGCCACTGCTCTCTCTTTCCCTTCAGTTCCGTAACTGCATGATCACCACAATCTGCTGCGGCAAGAATCCCTTTGGGGATGATGATGTCTCCTCGACTGTATCCCAGAGCAAGACTGAGGTATCCTCGGTCTCCTCCAGTCAAGTGTCACCAGCATAGATCATGGACAGTTTGAACTTAGGGGACCTGCCATGCTCTGGGATCAAGAAGTAGAAACTGACGCACCCATGTATCCTCTGGTCCACGAACTTGTCTCATGCAATTACTCCCTTGTACTCCATCATCACATATCACACCTGCTCAGGTGTGCACAGGAGAGCCCTCCCCTGTGAAAACAGTGGTGTCAATACTGAATGTGGCCCCTCCCTGCAAATAGCTGTGCACATACGGAACCCACTTATGCAAAGGCTCACTTGTGCATATGCAAACCACTTGTGCAAGCAGCCACCTGTGCAAATATCAACTAATGAATTTTGAGCCTTCTCACGTAAACCCTTGCATGCCCTGCTCCACACACTCATGCAAAGCCAGTACCAACTTGTGCAGACCTTTGCGCTCACTTGTTCATGACCTCCTGCCCCCTTGTGCACATAGATTTAAGGAAATAGAGTGTGATTTAGGTTTGCAGGGGCTGAAGAGTTTTGGTGAGAGAGTGGCCCCAGAAGCTAACCCCTTGAGCTGTGCTGCCCATGGGTCACACTCTGTGATGCAGCTTGTGTCACAAGGAGTGAAACAGCCCTAGTGGTAACATACAACAACGGAGGGGAAGTTGTCCAGCACCCTGGTGTTTGATGGGTGTTTTTAGAACTATAACATGCCGGTAGCATCATTTCTTAGCTCTGCTTCAGTCCTCAATAGCTGCTGCTGTGGCTCCATTTCTAAAACAACACTCCTTTGGGTTGTGCATCACTATACCCATTGCAGAGATAGCAAGATGGAGAGGTGAAGTGATGTGACCAAGGCCACAGAAGGGGTCAGTGGCAGAGCTAGGATTAGAAGTCAGGAGTTCCTGGCTCCCATTCTCATTCTCAGTCCACTAGAGCGGACCATGATAATTCAGGATCAATGCCAGTAGGAGCAGCTGTGGGTATCACACTCTCCTACAGTCGTGCCAGCTGTGTCCTAGTATGTATAACTTGCTAGCAGAGAGGGGATAGCTCTTAATGGTCAGAGAATTGTTTTTGGTGTATTTACCATCAGGCTCCACTGCAAATGATTCCGTGCAAGAGGGAAAGTCCAGCTCACCAGTAATGTGGATCCTTGGAAGAGAGCCCAGTAGGAAGAATGTGGGGAGCGCAAACTCTGGTTTAGCTTTAAACCCCCTGCCTAAAGCGCTTGTGCACTAGGTGTATGTACAGACACGAGTATGTGTGAGCACATACCAACATTGCATGTGTATACAAAAGTCTACGAATACATGCATGCACAAGTAAAAGCACTTGCACGTATGCAGGTCCAAAAGTGTGTGTGTGAGTGGACTCAGGACGGGAAGACATCCATCCCTTGCATTCTCCCCAGAGTGCATGGTTACTGGCATTATGCTCTCTCCTTGGTCGGAAGCTGCAATGGAACACAACAGCAGTTCACTAGCAGGTTTCTGTTGTCTGTAATTCCCTCTCTGTTCCTTACTATCTTCCCCATCCTCTCACTCACAGAGGAGCTGGGAGGGAAGCTACCTTGTTTCTTTGCCTGGCTGCACCCCAAGCTGTTGCATGAGGACTGGAGAGGTTGCATGCAGGGCAGCACACCTCGCTCTGCACCATTTCCGAGCAGAACAGAGTAAAGCAGAGCTGATGCAATACAATGGGATTAAGCCAGACCCAGACTCAAGTAGAGCAGGGTTTTTCCCAGTGCCTCAAGCTAAAGTACTGGGAAACCCTTGCTCAGCTGTAGATTTAATCCATGTTATGCTCTCCACAAGCTTGAAGACATGGAGGGACAAATCCCAGTCTCATTCAGATCAGTGGGGATTTTGCTGTTCACTGGCATCAGGGTTTAGTGTAGAGATCAGCATTTTCAGTTGTGTTACAATGAGTCAGTGAACAGCATTTGGTGGCCACTACTTTTAATTTCACACCTGGCTTAGCTACCTTTCATGGCTACTTAAAGGCATCTCAGTCTAACAAGCCATTCTGACCACCAAATCCCATTAGAAGCTGTAACTACTTGCACATCGCCCAGCTGGATCCATTCCAGGCAGGCACAGAAATGCAGCCCAGATTCTCCTATTTACTCCAAATAAATTAAGCAGCTCAAAGGGAGATCTTTACCTGCAAAGACATCTCCTAGGCCTCCATTGAGGGCGGCCGGTGGGGGCGGGGGGGGGTGGGGACAGGGACTCAAGTGGGGCAATTTTCCTCAGGCCCCCGCAAGAGTTTTTTGGGGCCCCTGGAGCGGGGTCCTTCACTCGCTCTGGGGGCCCTGGAAAACACTCATGGGGCCCGGGCCCCCGGAGCTTCCGCTCTGGGTCTTCGGCAGCAATTCGTTGGCGAGGGAGTCCTTCTGCTCTGGGACCCACCACCGAAGTGCCCTGAAGACCCACGGTGGGGGGGTCCTTCCACCCTGGGACCCGATGCCAAAGTGCTGGGTCTTCAGCGGCAATTCGGCAACGGGGGCCTCCCCGCTGCTGAAGACCCCAGGCCCTCTGAATTCTCTGGGTGGCCCTGCTTCCATTGAATTAACACCAGGACAGTCCTGGGGAAAGCCCAGGCTGGATTCCCCCCATCCCTCACCTGAAATGGACTCCCCGTTTGTGTGGCATTTACTCTAATTCACGGGAGTGTTTCGGAGACATCGTTCCATAACGCTGTAGAACATGGAGTGTCAAAATCCATGGCTGGAGCAGTCTCTGCAACCCCTTGCCAGCACAAGCAAAAGTCAGAGCTGTGCATCCTTGGCAGATGCACGGCCTGTGAAAATCGATATACATAGTCTTTATAAATCAATATAACAAATGGAGCTGTGAGGGGGGCTTTGCTGCTCCCAGCTCTCCTGGAGATGACACTGGAGATATATTTTTTTGTCTTGGCACTTGTAAATATTTGCTCATGTACTTGGAAATCGTTATATTTTTCGACCCTATCGTCCCCTCCAAGGAGAGGAGCACTCTTTCACTTGCACGGCCTGGCTCTAGAGGGCGCGATGGCTCCTGCAGTGCTTTCCTGTACATATTTTATACATAAACCAACGTATCGGCATGAGGACTTTGTAAAGTTGAACAGTAGGGATTAAAAACAAACCCAAAATAAACACTGGCACCACAAAGAAGGGAGGTGCGTCTGTCTGATTCCTCGGCCGGGGGCTTCTACGTCATGGAAAGGGAAATTAGGGGTCACATTTATTCCCCTCTTCCCCTCTATGGTGGGAGGTAGCCAGACCTTCCTGAGAATTCAGTGACTGTCCTTCCCCAAGCTTTACTTCATATACTCACTGGGGACGCGTGCACACACAAGGCACCCCTGGGAAGTGCTGCTCCTGAGCGCCTCCCACTGGACGATGCTTGCAGCAGCATCAGTGGGTTCCAGAGGGAGCCATGCTTGGAACTCAGCCAAAGTGGCCAGCTGGCAAGCCGTTTGGGATCTCCTAATGGGTCTAGTGTGACAGCTGCCATCTTGGTCAACACAGCGGGGATCTCCAGGGCTAAAAGCATGCACTACAGAGCCAGACTAGCATATTGAGAGCTGTAGCTCCTCTGTGTATCAAGCACAAAGGGTGACGTAGCATACACTGACCAGGGGGTTACATATGCTTATGTCACCCTCAACAGGCCAGCTGGCATAGAAGATAAAAGACCAATTATTGCTACCAGCTGGGCAATATTTCCAATAGCTTATGCAGCAGAGGCCTGAGTGATTTGGTGTGGGGAAACCAAAGGGATTCTAGTTCCCGTTCCTTCCAGTTGTATAACTGGCTGTTGTGTCTGTGATATTTAACGTGGACCATGCCTGTCTTACAAACCACTTGGATCCCCAAAGCATAAGTGGCCAAACCTCTGTTTTCAGTTACACCAATGGCTGAATTTGGCCCTGGAGACCTTGTTGTTCTCCGTTTGTTAATTATCCCAATACAAGTGTTTCAATGAATAGCTCACTATTACCAAAAGAGACTCGGCACACAGCACAGGAACCCGGAACTGCCACACTGGATCAGACCATGGGTTCATGTGGTCCATCACTCTGTTCAGTGGGGACTAGTACCAGCAACTCCAGGGCATGGTGCTTCACTGGCACAGAAGAGTAGTCCTTCCATCTGCCTTTTATCTGCAGCCATATTTCAGCGGTAGCTGAAATGAACCCACCACACTCCCAATGACCTACTAAAAGCGTTGCCATCTGTGCATGCACTTATGAAACTTTGATGCCTTTCATTTTCTGCATCCTACACTTTTAAATTTCTAAGAGTTTTCTCTGCAGGCTGAGCTCAGCAGCTGCCATTTTTGTTCAGAGTTGCTGCAGCATTGTTATGAAACAAGACACACTGTGCTCTCTCCTGGATACTTTCCAACATTTGTTTCTTTTTTCTTGTCTCCCCTACAACAGGCTACAGGCTAGTTGGGAAATTTTTGTCACAACAGTTTTCTGTTGAAAAATACCATTTTGTCAAAGCCAATTTTTTTCACAAAACTACAGATTGCAATATTTCGTTAAAAAATTTTGGGGGGAAAGTGTTTTCAAAATGTCAAAACATCTTGTTTTGATTGTTTCTGAACAAAAAGATTTAACTGTTTGTTTCAAAACAATTTTTCATTTCTAAATTTATTTTATATTTAAAAAATGAAAACGTTTAAAATGGCACAAAACATTTTGATTGTCCTGAAACTAATTTTTTCTCAACATTTCATTTTCCAAAAACTTTTGAAATTCTGGCTTTTCGCCCCAATATGGGATTTATTTTTTCCCCAAAAGCTGATTTCTTTTGGTGGGTCAGAAAACCTGTTTTTCAGCCAGCTCTACCTCTTCCTCTTAAGCTCTAGGGCACATTTTGCTCTTTGTGTATGGAAACAAAATAGAATCCTTCCCACACTATTATTTTTTGTATTTGTACTGTCCTAGCAACTAGGAACCCTAAACACGGGAAAAAAGACAGTCCCCTGCCCCAAAGAGCTTGACAGTAGAAGCACTATGAAAATGCACAGGGTTATTCTTAGTCATTTACAAGGCTTCTCGCCATGCATAAAGAGGCTAAGTGTTACATAAACTTTCACATAGCCAGACCCCAGCATTCCCACCCTGTAGGCTGTGTCTTTGTCCTGGAGTTTTGAGTGCACTGGGAAAAAGGCTTGCGTTCCAGCCCCCGAGGCCCTTGTCAAGGTTATATGGCGAGCTGTGTTCCTGCAGTGTCTCCTTCCATAACCACAAAGAACTAAAGCCACACTCCGTGGGGGGAATGGGGGGCGGGTTTCTGAGTCAGGGCTCAGCTCCCTCAGCAGGGGGAGATGGGAACTGCTGAGGAACTGAAAGCAGTGTCTGGGTAGAATGTGATGACCCCATCACAGCTCAACATCTTGCATCCCTCATGCTCAGACAAGTCACTTCGGTTGCAAATATGCTTCACTTAATCCTGGTGAGGTTGTAGACCAGGGGTCGGCAACCTTTCAGAAGTGGTGTGCTGAGTCTTCATTTATTCACTCTAATTTAAGGTTTCGGGTGCCAGTAATACATTTTAATGTTTTTAGAAGGTCTCTTTCTATAAGTCTATAATATATAACTAAACTAATGTTGTATGTAAATAAAAAAGGCTTTTAAAATGTTTAAAAAGCTTCATTTAAAATTAAATTAAAATGCAGAGCCCCCCAGACCAGTGGGCACGACCCAGGCAGTGATAGTGCTGCTGAAAATCAGCTCACGTGCCGCCTTCGGCACACATGCCATAGGTTGCCTACCCCTGTTGTAGACCAAGGTTCTCAATCCTATAAGGCGCTGAGCACCCTCAGCTCCCAGCAAAGCCAGGAAGAGTTTAAGGAGCTTTCTTCCTCGCAGGAGGCACATAGCACATTGCAGGATCAGGCTCCCAGCAGCTGGGGAGCCTCTCCCAACTTCAGCACCATTAATCAACTGGGTTGTGTGCCTCAGCCACTTATACTAAAGTGATTCTCTTGTTGTAAAGCACCATGCAGGGCAACCACACTAGCATTATCCCCGACTGCCTCAGAGAAGCTGGATTCACTTCTCACATATGCAACTGCAAATCAGAAGTGACACCACTGAAGTCAATGAAGTTGCATTGCATTAAAGGGAGAGGAAAATCCAGCCAAGAGAGGATCCATTGAATGATGCTAGACTTCCCATCCCGGATGTCCTGCAGGTGCCACACGTTATTCCTAAGTGCAAAATGTTAGTACGCCAATGAGGGTGTTTTATTATGAGACAAAGGCTCCTGCACACCCCACATAGGATATTCCAAGTGTTTCAGGCTGAACAGAGACTCAAGCAGAGAGGCAGGATAGTCTAGTGGCCAGACGATGGAACAGGGCGTCAGAAGACCGGGCTCTCATCCCTGGTGCTACCACTGACCTGCTGTGTGTCCCTTCCCCTGCCTGAGCCTGTTTCCCCTCCCACCCAGAGTCTATTTAGCTTGCAAGCCTGTCAGAGCAGGGATGGTCTCTCACTGTGTGTTGTGCAGCACCCTGCACAATGAGGCCTTGATCCTGATCGGCGCCTTAGGCACTGTCATTATACAAATAAGCAGTAATAAAGGTAGGTCAGCAATGAGCCTAGATCAGCGACACAGACCTCCGCCGAGGTCAGTGGAGCAACGTTGATTTACACAGTGGCCCTATCGAATCGGTGTCAGATTCTGCTCTGTTACACCAGCGTAAATCTGGAGTAAGTGCATTGGGATTACTTGGGATTTATCACTGAGGTAAGAGACAGTCGAATCCTTCTCTCTCTTCCCACCCCTCTTGGAGTTCTGAAGAGATTTCCCCACATTATCTACAATCAGGAACAAACACACACATGCCCACAACCACTTGCCTTCGGTAAATGAGGGCTCCGATTGGCACTTACAACCTAAACTAATATCATCCATTATTGCTCAGCCTTTAATATTTAAACATGCCTGACGTAGCCTTAAATAAAGCAATTCTGCTTCAGCAGAAGGTTTTTTGCAGAGTCAAAGTTCCCCTCCTTTGGGGCCCTTAGCGTCAGAGTCATTAACAAATTGGCAGCGTCAGGGAAAAATTGTTCCCTGTGTCAATGAATTTGTTAACAAGCTGGCTAGTGACTGATCCCAGTCTCCTTCCCTTTCTGCTGCTCTCTTTCTCAACTACCTCCCTCTCTCTCTCGGCCTGATGCAACTAGAAATACCACATGTCAAAGATTCTCCACCTAGGAGAGTGAGTCACAATAGAAGCCGTCATAGAAGAGAGAGAGCCGGGGACTCCGCTGTAGCCCCCGCTGCAATCAGAACAATTAACTCACGAGCTATGCAAAACACGGAGACAGGATGGATGATGAGCTCACGGAGCCTCCAGCCCCCAATGGATCAAGGATGCTTCTCCCATCCCTGGCTTCCATGGGGTGGTGTCCTCATCCCATGGGTGCGCTGCAGCCCGGCCTTCCAGCTGAGCTCCTTCGGCGTAGGTTCGGTGGCAACTGAGGACAACCAAGGAGATGGATTTTAAGCACCAGGCTGTCACCTTTATTCAACTTAACGCAGGGGAGCAGCACGACCCACCCTGCCCCCCATACTCTCATCTGCGAGGCGTTTTAAGTGGTTTCAGTTCCGGGGTCTCCAGCCATACGACCCACAACCCAGCCTCCTCAGCCTATCCTAGAACTCAGCTCATTCTCCTGAGCGCCCCCCCGCCTCCCTGCAGCCCAGGATGGGGGCAGAGGGTATCTCCCAGAAGGCTTTATGGAAATATGCTTACATTGTGTTTTATGCTACATATGCCATGTAACATATTTGAAAGGTTATGATCTACTGAATGTATTAATCCTATTTGTATGCATGTATCATTTTTGTATTCGAAGTTATGCTCTACTAAGGTTATTTAGGAGGCTTGATTCCTAAATAACCTTAGTAGAGCATTTGGTCAGTTCCTGGAGAAAGGAATGTTGAAATTAAGTACTTAATCAAGAAACACTTCAAGGACAATGGATCTTGGAATGCTCCAATCCACATAAGAAGTCTACTTAACTTGAGGACCTTCAAGGTAGCATGTAAACAATGGATGCTACTTGTAAAAACTGTGAGTCATGCATGGACATGTGACTTGACCAGGTGACTCCAGAACTCCATCTTGGAGCTGGACTTTGCATAAGGGTAAGGAGGAGCTCTCCACCCACAAGAGAAAGTCTATTTAAACCTGTGGGAGACCCCTCCATTTTGTCTTCAGCTGGCTAAAGAGAGAACATCTCCACCCCCCAAGATACTTGGAAAAAACTGGAACAAACGGGTGTGAGTGATTGCTGGACCCAGGCTAAAAGGAGATTAGTCTGTAAACAGGAGCATTCTGGAACTGGTGAGGATCTTATCTGTATTCAGTTTGATTAGACATAGATTTGCGCATTTTATTTTATTTTGCTCGGTGACTTACTTTGTTCTGTCTGTTACTACTTGGAACCATGTAAATCCTACTTTCTGTATTTAATAAAAACACTTTTTACTTATTAATTAACTCAGAGTATGTATTAATACCTGGGGGAGCAAACAACTGTGCATATCTCTCTATCAGTGTTATAGAGGGCGAACAATTTATGACTTTACCCTGCATAAGCTTTATACAGGGTAAAACGGATTTATTTGGGTTTAGACCCCATTGGGAGTTGGGCATCTGAGTGTTAAAGACAAGCACACTTCTGTTAGCTGCTTTCAGGTAAACCTGCAGCTTTGGGGCAAGTAATTCAGACCCTGGGTCTTTGTTGGAGCAGACAGGAGTGTCTGGCTCAGCAAGACAGGGTGCTGGAGTCCTGAGCTGGCAGGGAAGGCAGGGGTAGAGAGGTAGTCTTGGCACATCGGGTGGCAACTCCCAAGATGAGTTCTGTGATCCAGTCCATAACAGAGGGTACTAAAAGGGGGAACCTCAGCCCGTGCAGGCCACAAGGTATTCCCCAATCCCATCAGCTCCAGGCTCATCAGTGAGCACTCAGGTCTTTTACTTCAGGGAACCGTTCCTTTTAACTACACTGGAAACTGGCCTCAGGGCGGTGTGAGCAACTAGCTTGATCACACCCCGCCTTCCTACCATGCCCAGTATCAGAACCCTGCCCAGTCCATTCCCTCACACTGAACGGCACACAAAGCAGCACCACACGGCCCAAACTAGGGTTTAAATTAATGAAAGGGGAAAGCAAGGAACCAATCATCTCCCTTCCTCCCTAAACTAGCCAATGAGTGCCAATGATTCTGAAGGACAGGAGCAACCCAGTGTCCACTCAGCATGTGGACTCCTCTCCTGTCCAACCAGGGTTGTCCCAACTGCCACCAGTCCCACCAAGTTCCCCACTCCTCTCCCACCCGCTTGGCTTTCCCACGCACACCATGCCAGGCTAGGAATCTGTCGGCTGCAGGCTACACAAACCAGCAGGATTAAGGAGTTCAGGGAGGGGAGCTGAGAAGTTTGGTGAGGGGAAAGCGGAGATTAATGGAATTTCTTTGGGAAATGCAGCCTCTGTCTCCCCCTTCACCATCCTGACTCGCATATCATCCGAGGAGCCCTGTGTCCCCCAGCCAGGCAACTTCCAGTGATAAATGCAACGTCATTTGCTCCAGCCAAACTGCAGTGCAGCTCCTGACAGGGGTGGCTCTCTGTTTTTTGTTGCCCCAAGCACAGCAGGCAGGCAGCTTTCACGGTGCGCCTGTAGGAGGTCTGCTGGTCCTGCGCCACCGGTGTCCCCGCAGCCAAATTGCCTCTGAAGCCGTGGGATTGGCAGACCTCCCGCAGGTGCACTGCTGAAAGCTGCCTGCCTGCTGCCCTCACAGCCACCAGCAGGCCGCCCCCGCCGCTTGCCATCCCAGGCATGTGCTTGCTGCGCTGGTGCCTGGAGCCGCCCCGGCTCCTGATAACCCCAACAACGAGGGGCCAGACTCTGCTCTCACTAAATCCAAAGCAGCCTCTTTGCTTACTCAATGTTTCCGCTGGCATGGCTGCCATCAGGATCCAGCCCAACACCTGGCAGGACAGGGCATCATCCAGCCTCACCCATCACGCCACCTTCCTCCACCCCACAAGGCACAGCATGGAGAGAGAAGCAGCTCAATCCCACAGGTGAAATATGAGGAGGAGTATCCCCCTAATGCAAGGTTCTTGTGACATCACCGGCTCCACCAACATGAGAGTAGGGCTCAGATCACGCCCCCTAAACGCTGACGTGCACTCGCTTGGTTACACTCCATTCTATAGATCCAGCTCCCACTCTTCTCCTCTCTGATTAAGCATGTGACAGCACTGGGGCCTATTTCTACTCAGGCCTTGGCATCTCTCCTGAGGCAGGGCCATATGACTACGTAAGAGCTATAGATTCAGTCTCCAGAGCTGCAGATCCAGCACCGAAGACCAAAGTCACATGCCTTAAATACCTTACGGAGACTGAGCAAGCTGCTCAGGTTTTCATTTACTGGCTACAAGGTGGTGCTAATTAATAGGCTGTGCTCCGTGTACAGCTAAACACAATAACATAGCTGCCTTGAGTAAGCTTCGAGTATGCTGTAGAGCCAACCGACTTGAGAAGGGAAAGCAATTAGGGACTGTAAAGTCCACAGGCTGTGTGGGAAAGTTATTCCAAGGGGAAGGGCTGTGTTTTGATCCCTCTCCCTTTGGCCCTGGACAATTAGGGGTAGCCCTAATGGGAGTGAAGCCAGAGAAGCTGCAAGGCACATTCCCTTCCTTCCCCCAGGCACTCATCACACTACAAAATATACACCCCCTTCCCTTCTCGACTTATATGCAGTTGTGGTAGAGGTTCAAGCCACTCCAGACTCCCAGCTGCTCCCAAGGGCATAGGAAGGAGGCAGGGGGAACCCACCTTTGTGTCAGAGTCTGTTATGCTTCACAGCATGCAAACTGAGAAATCATATCCCACATGGACTACTCTTGCTGGCAGGCTGCAACGTAACACTGCTTTATTTCTTAGAATTCAGAGCACACAAGAACCCCAACCCAGAGAGAAACAAAACAGGCTGCTCTCTAAAACAGAGAAGCAAAGGTCACCTTATCTGTCTTTAAGAGGGCTCTTTTCAGAGGCCCTCCAATCATTGCACACCCCTTCCCTCCCTCTCCCTGCTCTTTCAGCAAGAGCTTGCAATTCCATCCCACACAGTCCTCAATGCACCACAGAGTCCTTTGTTTCCCGACTTCACACCACCTCTCTGCAGTGCACTATATTAAGGAGTGATTTCTGCTTAAGAAGCCTACAAGAGGCTTCTTCCAAGCCCCACCAAAGCTGTTCCTGAATGACTCACACAGATGACTGCATGAATAAAAGATATTCTTTCTTTCCAAGGCATGAGCCAGCTACCGCCAGCCCTACATGGTTCACCAGTAACTCAGTGCAGGCAGTTGATCTCACTTTTGATTCCAAAGACTCAAGCCTCTAGTTGGTGAGCCAAAGGAGAGGGTCTGCTAGGGCTGTGGACAAGAGCAGGCCCTAATTAGGCACCTACATATCTTTGTGAACCCCACCCTCAGTCCCCACAACCAGGGTCAGATTTTGCAGAACAACTCAGCTCCCCATTAGGTGCTGGAATAAGGGACAGCTCCCAGTCCCAGCAGCTCCCATTGTGACACCAATGAGCAGATTTTCAACAGAGCCAAGCACCCAGTGTGGACAGGTTTGGGCTTTGATGGTTCCTCTTTTGAACATCTACCCTCCAGTGGCAGGTGAATAAAATGGGGAGTTGCACTGCGTAAGGCAGGAGAGGGCAACACAGAGCGCTCATGCAGATCTAATTTTTCCCCAAAAGTTTTGAGACTTCTGTATCCAGAGTTTTAACTTGAAGTAAGCTCTGTGGGCCAGGGATCATCTTTTTGCTAGGTGTCCTAAAACAGCACCTAGCACAACAGGATCATGGTCGATGACAGGGGTTCCTAGGTGCTACCGCAACATGAATAATAAGTCATTTTAATTAATTACTAATTTCTGTTCTGCCTCCTTCCTCTCTCCCTCCCGCTTTCTCCCCCGTCTTCTCTGTAAAGGAATCCTCCTTCTGCCTACAAAGGAATAAAAACTCCTTGTTTGCTGTTCTCTGAAGCCAGGGAGAAATAAAAGAATGGAACTGACAGGTCCTTTTAGGATTTGTGACTGAAAATGCACTGTTTAAAGGAGGCCTTGCTTATCTCACCCTATAGACTTTGGAGCGTAACATATGATTGGAATTCACCCCCCTCATAACTGCAAACCTCTCTCTCTGTTCCTGAATGGGAGAATAGGTCCTTTTTTTGAAGGCATGTTCTGTGCTGGCAGAATTCACAGCTGGCCCCCTGGGGAGGATAATAATAGGGTCTGATCTTGAGCAGTGTAAATAGGAGCTTTTAGGTAACAGAGAAAAGAGCAACAGGCTCAGGGTGTTCTGTGTTAGAGGGTGCAGCTAGAGTTGGTTGGGAATTTTTTGACATACTGTTTTTTTGTTTTTTGTTTTTTTACAAAAAATAAACAAATGTCAGTTCTCCGAAACCAAAACTGTTCGTGAAACACGTCTGGTTTCCACAAATCACGGGAGCGAGGGAGGATTAGGGTCTGATCCAAAGCACACTGACACCACTGGAAAGACTTTCTCTGGCTTCAGTGGACTTTGGATCGGTCCCAAAGGGCCAGGCTACACTAGAAAGCTTACTGCTTGAAGTGGCAAACAGTGGATACAGTGACACTGGTATAGAAATGCTTATCCTGGTATATCCTATTCCATTTTGGGAAGTGAAATAAACCGTACGTGTATAGGGCACCTGAATACCAATATAAAGATGTCCACACTAGGGCTTTTACTGGTATATCAGTAAAAAAATTACATCCCTAACCAACATGGTTATAATACTGGGATAACATTTCTAGTGTAGACCAGGCCTTCATGAATGAGCCCACAGCAAAAGCAGGACCCCAGGTCATTTTTCAAGGTGTGAGGGCAGCAAATCGTTTTAAGGGGTTATCTAGACAGAACTGTCTTAATGGGAGGGAGGGGATATAGATTTCCAAAGCCCTCGCCCTGTTTCCATCACCTAGCACACTGGTGCAGCTGCATAGGTTGGTGCTGGCTAATGCTAAGTTCCCCTTGCATGTTGCCTTGTCGTAGCTTCCTACTCAGATTTGAACCTTAGCATTCATAAAATAAGAAGCTAGCATGAACCCTCTAAGCTTAATTACTAGCTTAGATCTGATATCGCTGCCACCAGCCAGGAATTTCCAGGGCCTGACTCCCTCGGGTCTCCCTAAAACGTTCTCTGGGGGACCCCCAAGACTCAGATGCCCTGAGTCTTACAACAAAGGGAAATAACCCCCCTCCCCTTGTCTCCTCTTTACCCACTCCCAGGCTTCCCCTGGAAGATACAGCTTCAAGTCCTTGAAACACAAGCACCGAGAGATTAAGTATCTCTCCCCTCCCCCCTCCTTCTTCCCCTGAGGCTGTTCAGATCCACCCTCCGTAGATCTAACACAAAGAGAATTTCCCTTCCCTTCGTTCCTTAGCCTACCCAGAGAAAACTCAAACAGGTCTTAAAAAGAAAGCTTTATATAAAAAGAAAGAAAAACACATAAACATAGTCTCTGTATCAAGTTGACAATACAGGGTCAATTGCTTAAAAGAAAAAATGAATAAACAACCTTATTCAAAAAAAGAAATACAATTTAAACATTCCAGCAACTCCCCACATGTAAATACAAAAAAACAATAAAAGCCTATTGTCTTATACCTGTACTTACAACTGGGAAACAGAAATTTAGAAGCTTGAAGATAGAAAGATCCCTCTCACAGCCAAGAGACAGACAAAAGACACAAACCCAAACATTCCCTTCCTGAGCTTTTAAAAAATCTGGTTTCCTGATTGGTCCTCTGGTCAGGTGTTTGGTTCCCTTCGTTAACCCTTTGCAGGTAAAAGAAACATTAGGCCTTAGCTATCTGTTTATGAAATGCCTCCGTAAGCTTCAAGGAACAAATGGAGATCCATGTTACAGATGGGGAAACTGAGGCACTGAGCAGGGAAGTGACTTGGTCAGAGTCACACAGCAGATCTGTGGCAGAGCCAGGAACGGAACCCTGATTTCCTGACTCCCAGTGCCTTACCCTGTAGATCAGGGATGGGTGAACTTTTTGGCCTGAGGGCCACATCTGGGTATGGAAATTGTATGGCGGGCCATGAATGCTCACAAAACTGGTGTTCAGTTGCAGGGGGGTGGGTGAGGGCTCTGGCTGGGGATGGGGATAAAGGGTTGGGGGTGCAGGAGGGTGCTCCAGGCTGGGACTGAGGAGTTCGGAGAGTGGAAGGGGGATCAGGACTGGGGCAGCGGATAGGGGTGCAGGAGGAAGTCAGAGGTGCAGGCTCCAGGTGGCAGGCATGCTTACCTCAAGCAGCTCCCAGAAGCAGCTGCATGTCCCCCCTCACCAGCTTCTAAGCAGAGGCACAGCCAGGTAGCTCTGCACACTGCCCTGTCCGCAGGCGTCACCCCTGCAGCTCCCATGGGCCACAGTTCCCGGCCAATGGGAACTGTGAGGGCAGCGTGCAGAGCCCCCTTGGCTGCCCCTATGCGTAGGACCCGAAGAGGAGGACGTGCCCCTGCTTCTGGGAGCCATGCAGAGTGGGGCAAGCCCCAGACACCACTCCTTGGCAGGAGCTCTGGGGCTGGATTAAAACGTCTGGGGGGCCGGATGCGGCCCCCAGGCCGTAGTTTGCTCACCCCTGCCATAGATGATACTATTTCTTTCAAATCCCTCTATTTCCAAACCCATGAGTCCTGGGCAGGAATCGCACTCTCTCCCTTGGTAACAAAGCGATGATGACTCAGCTGTTCAAACTGTCTCCTTTTCTTCCTCCCCTGACTGTGCCTGTCTCTCACCCTTCCTCCCCCACACAGCCACCCCCACCCTGCCATACATTCCCTTCCACCCTTCCCCTTCTCAACTCCCGCTCCATGATCCACCCATGTCTCTGTTACACCAGACTGCTGCCCGGCACCTGCGCATCAGCCCGTCAGCTGCTGACATGTGAAGCAGGTGGCGGCGTGAAGTGCTTGCAGGGAGGAGGAGGACAGACAGCCTGGGGTAAATCCATCCAGAATTTGCAGAGCAGGTAGAGGTCACTGTTAGCCCATCTACTGCCCCTGGCTGCATAGAGCTTGATCTAACTGTAACTGGCTGAGCCAGTGAGTTACATGGCTCTGGGGAAGGAATTCCCCCACCTGGCATATTTTTTCCTCCTTGGAATGTCAGTCCAACACAAGCGCAGTCCCACTCTTAGATTTATGCCCCACAAAGGGGCCATATTCTCCCCACAACGCACACACAGCATATGTAGGTCTGTTCAGGATCATTCACAGTTGCAGGGCCCCGCTCCGTGCCCACTCACAGCTCCGCGGCTATCTGATGCTCTCTGCAGTTATGCACCAGGAAGCACTTAGCTGTGCCCATGTTTCACCAAGGTAAGGAGGGAACTGCTGTCTTGGGAGGAGCTGAGAGGGATGAGAAGGGAGGGGGCAGTGTGGATGTTGCTACCAGTTGCCATTACCAGAGATCGAGGTTAATGGCTTTACAGAGCTTGACATTTATTTCCCCTTTAATCAACAGCTGCAAAAATTCATAGCCTATAACCGAGTGTTGGGCCCTGGAAATGGAGTGTTAAAGGATCTGGGCTCCAATACTCATTAAGCTAAACTGCCTGCTTCCCTCCTTCCCACAGCAGGAGCAGAGAACCCCTGCAGCGATAAACAAGGCTGGCAGCAGGAGTGGAGTCTGTCCAGAACCCAAAGGCCCCTACCCACCTTCTACCCATTACTGAGGAGACATACCAGGGAGGAGCAAACCCGATCAGGCTCAGAGAGTCTCTGAGCCATGTTCCCATCTCAGTTCCTGCAGCGGGAATCTGGAGTAATGCCAGGGACTGCAATGACGCTACCCTGCTTGACAGCCATGTGTGCATGAGAGAGCCCTTTTAACATGGGAAGGAAGGCCCCTTGCACACTTTCCTGCTGAGGATCTCAGTGCACTTTATAAACATTGATTCACCCCAGTCCCTCTCCTGGGAGGTAGGTCAGTAGGACCATCCCTATTTGAAAAGGTAGGAAAATGGAGACACAGAGAGGTTACATGAGTTGTCCAAGGTTAACTACTGAGGCAGTAGCAGAGCTGAGAAGAGATTTATAGGGTGAAATCTTGGCCCCCATTAGAGTCAACAGCAAAACTTCTAGTGGCTTCAGTGGGACCAGGATTTCACTCAGACTTGAAAGCCACAAGGGATCATTCAGACCATCTAGTTTGACCTTCCTGCACAACACAGGACAGAGAATGTTGCCCTGTAATTCCTGCCTCTAGCCTGATACTGTAGCTCAACTACAGGGCATATTTCTTAGAAAGGGACCTCCAAGCTTGATCTGAACACTCCAGGTGATGGAGAATGCATCAGGTCCTGGGCAAGTTGTTTCAATGGTTAAATGACTCTCCTTGGTACAAAGTTGCACCTTATTTCCCAGCTAAATTTGTTGAGTTTCAGCTTCCAGTCACTGGTTCTCATTCTGCCTTTTCTGGCTAAACCAAAAAACGCCCTAATCTCAGAAATCTGCTCTCCACGAAGGCACCTCAGACTGGCCTTTAAAAGGTACTGTACTTAGGTGCCTATCTACCTTTAAGGATCTGGGCCTTATAGACTATGATCTAGTCTCCTCCTCGATCTTCTTTTGGATAAACTGAATAGCTGGAGCTTCTTTAGTCTCTCTCTGGCAGGCAGTCCTGACGCCCAGTCTTCTGCCAAAACAGTCTCTCCTTCCTGGTGCCAGATAGCTTCCGGCAGCCTCTCCAAACCCCCAAGGGCTGAAAAGTCCAGTTGGAAATCTTGCATGAACGAAGCACAGGCAGGGGAGAGAAGTGACATGCTGAGGTGGGGTTTGATGATGGAGAACTGAGAAGGAGGAGGAGAGAGAGGGAGGCCATCAGGAGCTGCAGTGAAGAAGGCTCTCCCACCAGGGAAGAGCAGATAGGAGGTGGTGGTGAGCAAAGGTTGGTGCATTTTCAAAGACAGGGACAAATTATTTACTCAGTGATGCCAGTCTTAATCAGACGTCATTCCAGTGAAGTCATTCCAGTGAAGCCTCCTATACAGGTCATTAGCAGGGTTTGAATCCAGGACCTTCAGTCCCAAAGCACAGATCTGCTGCCCCTTGAACTTAAGGAGTAATTCCTCTATATGATAGCAGTAGTAAACTATTATCCTCTATGTGAGCCAGCCATTACAGGGTGGGAGCATAACACTTTCAAATGTACTATAGTTATACTGACTGATCCCCTTCAGTAACATTGCACAGGCCTCTACCACTTGCGCGACAAGAGTGACTCCATTAGCTAGTAACAATAGTAGACTGCTATGTTCTATGTGCACCAGTCACTAAAGAAAGACTGTCACGCTGTCTGGAGTCACTCATGACCGTGAGTGCCTACCTTAGGGCAGACTGTCAGAAAACAGGGAAGACATCCCAAACTAGTGGTGTGTTCTATAACTAGATTTCACCAAGCCAGTAACAAATGTGAACTCCTGGATCACTATAACAATCTTACGATGAAGTCACAGACAGTCCTCTTAGACTCTCCAGCCTATCCTGCCACAAACTGGACTTTGTGATAAAAGGTCACTTACACCAAACATAATCACATTTAAATTGATTCCACTTCCAAGAGACCAGTCATTTACCCCAGATCATTTGCTAGCCTGCCCTAGATTTTACACCAAAGACAATGTTGGTAGCCAATTCTATAGTAAACTACCTAAAGGTTAATTAGTTAAGAAAAAGAAATGAGAGTTACTGAGAGGTTAAAGCCAGTAACATATGTATGGGTGAGGCACAGTCTAGAAGTCCAAATGGTAGCACAGATGTAGTAATCTACCAAAAAAAGAACAGGAGTACTTGTGGTACCTCAGAGACTAACAAATTTATTTCAGCATGAGCTTTCATGATCTACAGCTCACATCCGAAGAAGTGAGCTGTAGATCACGAAAGCTCATGCTGAAATAAATTTGTTAGTCTCTAAGGTCCCACAAGTACTCTTATTCTTTTTGCAGATACAGACTAACACAGCTGCTACTCTGAAAAGTAATCTACCAGTTTCCCAAAAGTCTCTCCAGGCTACCCAGAATAACTCTGGGGATCTCAGTCTTCTCGTTCCATTATTCCACCCTGTGAGAAGCCAAACAGTCCAGAGATGAAGGATATTTCCCTGAATCCGTACTTATAGCCTCTTCTCACAGAAAACAAGCTGACAGGGTGTAATAAACAGATAGCTAAGGGTTAATGTTGCTTTTACCTGTAAAGGGTTAACAAAGGGAACCAAACACCTGACCAGAGGACCAATCAGGAAACAAAGGAGATTGAGAAAATCTCTTTTTCTGTTAGAGTTCAAAGCCAGGGAATTGAGTGGGGTGAGAAACCTGATCTCTCTGTGTTTGCAATTTCAAGAAACAGGGTGATCTTCCAGGGTCATCCAGGGAGGAAGTAAAGAGGAGACAAGGGAGGGGGTTATTTCCCTTTGTTGTGAGACTCAGGGCATCTGAGTCTTGGGGTCCCCCAGGGAAGGTTTTGGGGAGACCAGAGTGAGCCAGCACTGGAATTCCTGGCTGGTGGCAGCGCTATCAGATCTAAGCTGGTAATTAAGCTTGGAGGTTTCTTTGAAACTCTTGCCACTTTACAAAACAGAGAGGGCAATCTCCCCTCCCCCTCCTTCTTCCCCTGAGGCTGCACAGATTCACCCTCCGTAAATCTAACACAAAGAGAATTTCCCTTCCCTTCGTTCCTTAGCCTACCCAGAGAAAACTCAAACAGTCTTAAAAAAAAGCTTTATATAAAAAAGAAAGAAAAACACATAAACATAGTCTCTGTATCAGGTTGACAATACAGGGTCAATTGCTTAAAAGAAAAAATGAAATAAACAACCTTATTCAAAAAGAAATACAATTTAAACATTCCAGCAACTACACACATGTAAATACAAAACAATATAAAAACTATTTCGTCTACCTTTTGTACTTACACTTGGAAACAGAAGATTAGAAACTTGAAGATAGAAAGACCCCTCTCATAGCTGAGAGTCAGACAAAAGACACAGACCCAAAACATTTCCTCCCTGAGGTTTTAAAAATCCGGTTTCCTGATTGGTCCTCTGGTCAGGTGTTTGGTTCCCTTCGTTAATCCTTTGCAGGTAAAAGAAACGTTAACCCTTAGCTATCTGTTTATGACATTAGCATCTGTCTGTTAAAGTTCTTCATTTGCATTATACAAGACTTCTTTCTCATTTGATGGGTTATTTGATTACAAGAGCATACACAACGTAAATGTTTGTTCTACATTCTAGCTGGATACAGATAAGTGAAAACAATGCAAGTAGCATCTCATTAGCTTTCATGAAGTTTAAACACCAACTATACTCTCATAAATTTAACAATCACTTTGATTTATACTAATACACAGGTGATTTGGCCTGGAGCTTTGGCGTGCATGGGCATCTGGTCTGCCAGGGTCACAGGGACATCACAAACCTTACAAGGCTGTGGCAACTGCAGTAACTGGTGACCTAACTTCATCCCAAAATTTAGCTGTGGAGTGTAGGGGAGTGTGGGGATGAATGACACCCAGACAATCTACTCCCCAGCTCAGAAAATAAAAGCTCATATAGTCCCCATTGACCCAATTTTTTTGGTGCCAGAATACATTTAATGGAAGTTTTTTTTCTGGTTATAAACAGTGTTGGAGGCGCAAAGTCATAATTTTCTTGCATTTGTTGGCAAGGCTTCACTCCTCTCATTTTTCAAAGGCAGGGGCTTTTTTAAGATGCGCTGTATTGATCCAACACTTATTTATATATGAACAATGGGAGAAGATGGTTAGTTCAGTTATTAAATTTAGAGACCCGACAAAAGCAATCAGAAGATGTATTGTTTAATAGAGATTAAAAAGCAGGCTGCAGGAGCACAGATTTCTGACCCAGCATCTTGGAGATGTAATTTAATATACATAACACACACACATATATTTTACTGCTTAGATGGCAGCATAAAATGATAAAATTGATTTTCCTGCACTTTCCTACTTGTCTCTTTCAACGTTAATTCTGGAGGTTTTCGTCTTGGTGGCGAGTTGTGGGAAGCACCTCACATATCTGGAGACTTCTAGGTTTCCCAGCACAAGTGAAATGAGTTTGGAGGTCTCAATCCAGTCCCCTAGGGGTGATTTGGTCCACAGCGAAAAGCCTCCAATGACTACACAATTCAGTTCTGCAGAAGGGGTGCACCAGGTCATGTTGAAAGCACAGAGGCAGAACTCCTTTAAGTCCCTGACCAGAATGGCAGGGAATAAAGTGGATCAGGATTGGAGAGTATCAGCAGAACTGTCTTAGGGCCCAGGGCTAAATGAACAGGAGGTCAGGAACGAGGGGTACTGGCAGAGCTGCATGGGGTCTCAGGACTGGAATAGCTGTTCTGGCCCCCATGCTAAGAGCCAGGATGGCTTTGTGGTTAAGGCACTGGAATGGGGTTGAAGTTCTGACAGTGCCACCGATACTCTGTGTGACCTTGGGCAAGTCACTTAGGCCAGATTTTTAAAGGTACATAGGGAACTAGTGGGGTTTTCATAAGTGCTAAGGTCCATTGAAATCAATGGGAATGAGTTGACAGGGTGCTGTTGACAATCCCACTCGGCACCTGTCACAGGATGACACTGATCCTTTCGGAGTATGTCTACACTGCACACTAAGCCCAAGCTTTGACTCAGATTTGAGCCTAACCCCCACTTTTGTCCACACACAAATCTGTGTGACTCAGGCCAGCAAGTACTCAGGAGCAGGGTCCAAGTCCCTGTCATTTTGCTGTACGGATGTACATAAAGCCACAGACACATGTCAGAAGGTCTGCATAGTGCAATATGGATGTGTTAGCACAGCAGTGATACCCGGGTCCAGCAATTGCAAACCCAGGTTTACAATGCAGTGTGAATGCTTAAGCCCGGGCTTGGAAACACCACATCCACAAGCCTGGGTCCCACAGACCTGGCCTTAGTGTGCAGAGAAGCCACACCCTAAGTGTATGTCTAAACAGCAATTAAACAATTAAGCAATTAAATGCTGTCTCTTGTCAGTTGACTCAGGCTAGTGGGGCTCGGGATGTGGGACTGTAAGACTGCGGTGTGGATGTTTGGGCCCGGGCTTTTGGACCCTGTGAGCGGGGACAGTCCCATGCTAGGGGTGTGCATAGCATATGTACTCTACACACCGCCAAGACGAGGTGTGGACACACCACTCGAGTCTAAAGCTTCTGGGCAGAATCCAGAAGAGCCCTGAAAATGAACCACTGCTCTAGAGCCAAGGCCAAGTATAGAGGTTTTATGAGTCTGCTACTGCCTCCGAGCTACTCACATGGTCCTTTCGCTCAGCTTGTTGACGCTCATACTTTAGAACCAGAAGTTCAGTCCCTAGGCACATTCCTGGAGATTCCTACCCTCACATTCACCTTCATCCCAGTTGCTGTTTGCTAAACCTTCCACTGTTAGAAGGGAACAATTTATAATTGGCCCCTTTTTTTAGTAAGCCTTGAAATAGTTCCTCACTCATGTCAGGTCACTCCAGCTCTCCCCGCCTAGAGGTTACTCCACTGAGCCTTCAGCCACCTCATAATTATTTTCATTTCTTCTTGTTTCAATATCTTGGCCAGCATCCAGCTGTAACAATGAGGAATGACACTGAGATGAGAGCTTAATAAGCATCAAGAACAGAACCCCCATTTGGATCAAACCAATTTAGGGGCCACAGTAAAACAGTCAAAACAATTCCAGTGATGGTGGACCTGTCTGCCGCACCCCCATCCACCACAGTTACTAGCGGTCATATTTTTCTATGTATTAGTCTCTCTCATCACGGAACACACTGAGCAAACATTAGAGGAACTTAACAGAAGCAGGAGACACTGTTGGGAATGGTGTATGGGCAGCTCACAGTTCTCCTAGACCTCACTATCCCAGCAGGGCGCTGGCCATGAGGGGAGTGCCCAGAGGCACTGGTCCCAGTCTCTCCCAGCAGGAGATGCCATGAGGAATGGTGTGGGAGCACTGGCTGTGAGAGTTCCTGGCCGTTCCAGTCCCAGCCTCTCCCAGGTGGTGCTGTAGGAAATGGTTTAGGGGCAATGTAGTTTTTGGAGACTTTGTTCTGTGACTCAGTGTACTTCCTCCCCTGCCAGCCCCTTTGTTGCTTGTGTGCATGAATGACCTGGGCATGCATGAACTCAGCTGGCTAGTCCCAGGCTGACTGCAGCCACATCCATTTCCCGGTGCCCCTCCATGCAGGGGAGGTAAATAGCTAGGAGTATGAATGGGTCAGCCTGCCCCCGTGTAATCATTTCCCATCCCTGCTCCATCACTCATCCAAAGCCACCGACCCTGAAGTATTATGGCCATGCTTCCTTGAGCTGGCAGGGCAGGAAGGGTGAAGGCTGGGAGTGACAAAGTGCCCCACTTCCAGAGGAGATTAAAGCACTGGGGAGGCCGGGGGAACACTTTCCGGCCGTCAGGGGGATGTGAATTATGGAAGGACCCAAAGGAACTTTGTGTAATCTGGGGAGCAATGATCAAATGGTGGCAGCTGCAGCCTTGTGCGGAGGTGATGGATGTTCTCTCCACCAGGAGCCAGACTTCCAATTTGCTGCCCATTTGCAGTGCACTTTACCCACAATTCAACCTGTCAGAGCCACAAATCACTTGGAAGGTTTGCAGCAGCTGAGCCCCCCCTCCCCCCCCC